>NW_024720711.1:790362-805362 GCF_018991925.1 Homarus americanus
ATTCCAATCCACTTTGACTTTACTTAAGAAGATAGGAAATAATCGATCATAAGGGCATCGGGACCTGTTGATGTGAGTTTATAATCTGGAACTAATGTTCATGTTTTTTTTTCAGTCAATACAAAATAATACATTAGATGACGATGTAGCCTGGAGTGCTGAACGCCTGAAGCCCCCCCCCCCCTCCAAAACTTCAGTAACAATAGAAAAACAGCTGAAGCGGTGAGATTATCTTGAGATCTTTGAGATAAATTGTCCCCCCCTCTCCAATGAGCTCAGATGAGTTTGATAACAGACACGATTATGTTGTTATAATCAGGGAAATGACGGGGTTTGTGATGTGTCGCGTGTTCGACATTTGGCGACCTCATTATACACGGACTCTAGTTATCATCATTATAATAATTATTTCTTTAATATCTTCAACATTCACACAAATGTTAATATTACTTATATTCATTACATTATTATACTATCATCTATATTGTATAACTTCCTCATAAATAACATCATTATATTAAGTTAACACCAACATTATGGTCAAGACACAGGTAGACTACACCTTCTGGGGAGTCTATCAACCACGTCCTGAATATCAACGCCAGGACACCAGGGTTCCTATCTCTACAGTAGGTCTTACCATAAAACATCGCCAGTAAAAGCAATCAGCAGCGCCTAGCATTCTCCATCATTCCTTAATGACGAGCTTACGTGACCAACGCCTTCCACTTTTAGCAGTGTAGTCGTCTGGTGTGAACATTGTTACTCTCCAGTAGGTAGTTCTCTTATATACTGTAAACAATGGCGTTGGAGGCATGAAGAGCTGTCCTCCCCACTCTGAAACACGATACAGTCCCTAGCTCTTCCAAACGTGATTAACAACAGTGAAAGTGAGTCTATCACCTGTCAGTCAATCATCCAATAGTCACCCATACCGTGAACCAGACACCTGAACTAATTGAGGCTCACCCGAACCAGGATATTGGCGGTGGTGTCACAGTGGCTCTCACACTCACTCTCCCTGCTGTGTGAGTCTTAGTATAGTGGAATATCGGCATGTTTACGCTCTTCATAACCCGGACGCCTTCCATTATCCGCGTCAGCACACATGGACGAAGCAGATGATCATGGTTTATAAAATCAAATGCCACTTAATCTGACTAAAACCAAATTAACAGTGTTAGGATGACAAAACTTAAACTGGTGGAGACATTTTTTTTTTAGTTTAACAAATTTATTGACAAAGCTTGGAGTACAGTTTGCCTATTCTGAGAGACTCAGTAATAATACAAACGATAATAAACACGGCCATACACACGTGACGACCTGCACCTCACGTGACCTGCCAAGTTATCAGGTTGGAGACGTCATCACCTTCACTATGAAATGCCTCGCGGACACGTGACCTACTGGGGGATCAGGTGGTGGTTGGTGACATCAACACGTTCACTCTAAGACGCAGTGAGGAAACACGACCTACAGCGACAGACAAGTGGTGGTTATATACCGTCAACACATCACACATGTGACTCACAGCGTGTGTGCGACCTCTAGGGAAGCGAGGTTCACGGTTTTAACGTGAGCTATAACATCATTACTAGTCACTTTTCTCCAAGAAGGGAATACAGCGCCGATGCTAGAACACAACGCTCACACCCTGGCCATAACAACCACCTTCACTTTCAGCTAACACCTGGCATGATACCTGTTGCCCGGGAAGAACAGACAAGGTGACAACACTTCACATCCTAACTGAACTTTGTGTCTGATACAACAGTACTTAAGATAGTTACATAAAGTATAGCTACACCCAACATCATCATCTCACACACACTGAGGCCTGACAACATTGGTTTAGTGTAAGTCTCCACAATTAAGTTTCAAATGCTAAAACACACGAGCCTTTGACACAAGTAATAGTTATCTCATCGTCAGACCGATAACCAATAGTTTTTTTTCTCCCTCGATCACGACCTTCACACTACCGAGCACCTTGTGATCCTCCGGGGCGGTCCACTGACTATTGAAATTTGAACTTTCTCCAATACGACACAAGTACGAGACTCCTGTACAGCCCAAGTAATACATCTTACCACCAGAGGGCTGGTATGTGTGTGTCCAACTTGAAACAAATCGGTTGGGATTGTTTTTACGATTTAGCTCGTAGAAGTACGGCAGAAAAGAAAATAATATATAAATCCACAAATAAACACAGTAACAGCATCAGCGAGGAAGCTAATCGTACTCGCCAAGGAATCTCAGCAGACATAAAGGGCAGATTAGTGAACCAATGACCTTCATATTCAATTTTATCCTTGGTACCTCCTCCGATATATACAGTACAGGTGTGTGTGTGTGTGTGACCGGTAACTCATTGAACATCTATTAGTTCAGTCATAATAAAAATGGAACCTGAACTATGAGAGTGAACACATCAGGGCAAGGTGCACTTAGGTATAAATACACCCACAGTAAAGAGGCTTAAATAGCGCTTTCAGTTCATACAATTCGGAATGGATTGAACTGTGGAACGAGAAAGAAGTGGTTTTACAGGAAATGGAAACACAAGAGGTTTCAGGAGCTTATAAGATTGAAGTGGACGGCAGGGAGCGTGTGTTTGAAAGCGAGAATGTTGAATGACACTACATGGGATGAACGAAGGGAGGGAGGGAGGGAGAGAAACGATGGTGAGATAACACACACACACACACACTGTGAGGGAATTACTACACCACGTCAAGCCCCTCATAACACCACCTGTGAGGGAACTAGTACTCCACGTGATGCCCCTCATAACGCCATCTGTGAGGGAACTAGTACTCCACGTGATGCCCCTCATAACGCCATCTGTGAGGGAACTAGTACTCCACGTGATGCCCCTCATAACGCCACCTGTGAGGGAACTAGTACTCCACGTGATGCCCCTCATAACACCACCTGTGAGGGAACTAGTACTCCACGTGATGCCCCTCATAACGTGAGGGAGTTACTACACTACGTGTCTGCTGTTCAACACCTCAGCTCATATGATCTACGTGTGTAAACATTAATCTGTATGTTCACTGTATGTTCCTTCACCTTTCTCTAATGAAGGCTTTTGTTAAACCACCAATGTATGTAATAAGTCATTTATGTCCAATGTATATTTTCAGCCTTCGGGCTGCAAACTTTTTCAATAAACCGTTTATTATTAGCATTATTATTATTATTATTATTATTATTATTATTATTATTATTACACACACACACACACACACACACACACAACAAAAACAACAACAACCCGCCACTGGCCATAAAACTGGGGAGGTTGGAGAGAGAAGATATCCGGGGGAGGGGGGAGAATAATGTCTTGGTGAGGGGATTGTCCTTAGTGGTGGCGGGGAAAATATCTTAGTCTGTTATGTCCGGTGGCGGGGGAGAAAGGTCTTACAGGAGGGGTGTCTGGGGGGAGGGGTGTGGTCAAGGTCATGAACTGTGTATATCAAACAAATTTAAAACAAAAGATTTAATGCACGTTCATTACACGAGGAATATCCAGCATCCACGACAGTTAGCATTATGTTTTGTCAGGATAATTGCGCGCACGCGCGCGCACACACACACACACACACACACACACACACACACACACACACACACACACGCACACGCACACACACACACACGCACGCACGCACGCGCGCGCGCAAAAGATCAACACAACGATCAATATCCTCCCAGAGAACAATGAGCCAAAACGTGTACAGTTCATGATCCTGACTTCAGATAAGAAAGATCAGGAAGATACAATACACAGGTAACCTTGGTAACACACAGGTGGTTGGTCACCTCCCCCCCTCCACACACACACACCGTCACGCAGGAGATACCGTAACGCGGGGAGAGGGAGAGGGAGGGTGAAAGTCCCAAAGAATCCCATTTGAAGACAATACAAAGTGATAGAGCCCTGAGACGTGCATACCAGGTAAAGGACACACAGATAGCCGGCCAGAGGAAGAGTTCAATAACACACACACCTGTACAAAAAGGTGTGAAACATACAGGTGTGATACATTCTTCCATAAGGTAAGAGTATCATGAAGGATCTGTCTTAATCCAGACACACAGTATAATGGATCCATAATGTTCATCTTACAACCGCGTCGGCAGCTCTATGAATGCCATTCCTGAGATAAACTTGTAGACTATGCACCCACCGGTCATTCTTCGAGGTCACTGATCCCCCCCCCTCCCTCTATCCTCAACTCCCTTCATCACTTTACTCTCAATCCTCCTTCCTTTCCTCCTTCACCTGCACTCATCCCTAACCCCTGTATCCCTCCCTCATCCCTATCCTTTACCTCCCTCCCGTCTATTCCCATGGTAACTCAGGGTCGACCAACGGGCTGGTAACGGGCGAGAGTGGAAAGTATAAATGAGAGAAAAATATCTATGAGAGAGAGAGAGAGAGAGAGAGGAGAGATTACAAACGTATAGAGTAATTATAATAATAGTAATAATAATACTAATTAAATACACATACACACGAAGAGTGACAGGCACACACACACACACACACACACACACACACACACACACACACACTAACACACACACACTGAAGGTATCTTGCTCTCTCTGACTCACATGCCCCCTAGAACATGGATTAGTAGGAGGATACAGGTAAGGTAAGAGTGGGTGCTGGGCGGCCTTGACAGATTGTCTCAGAGTTCACTTACATAACGGAGTGTTCCCACCACCACTCAACCACCCGTGACAACTTGACATTCTACCCACACCCCACTCGCACCCTCTCACTTCAGCCCTCTTTCCTCCCTCTCACTCCTGCACCCCACACCAGGTAACCTGCCCATCATTAAACACCTATTTTACTCGATTACTCAATTCAACGTATCACCTAAAATTTAGACACCCCAGCACTATCTCACCTCAAGTTTAAACATCCTAACGCTAACCTAACCTAACCTCACCTGACCTAACCTAACCTAACCTAACCTAACCTAACCTGACCTGACCTGACCTGACCTAACGCTAACCGAAACGTATAAACAAGTTAAAACCTTCCACTGCTCATTAACTCGCCTGTAATTCATTTCTTTTACGATAATTACGGGACGCGAAACATTTAATTACTACTGCCGGCGGAACACTCGCCCTTCATGAGGTCAATAATTAGGGGCCATTATATCCCCTATAATAATAATAATAATAATAATAATAATAATAATAATAATAATAATAATAACAATAATAATATACTGTATATACACACTTCCAGAACACTCTACACGCATCAACAAAAATCACCTGAAGATTAGTCACCCCAGCTTATTACACCTTAAAATTAATCATCCTATCGCTAACTTAACCTAACCTATCGCTCCACAGGTTAGCGATCGGGTGTTTTAATCATTAGGCGAAATAAGTTTGAAGGGGCGCTAATCTTTAGGTGATTCTAATCAATATGAGAACACCTTCAGGGGGAAATAGGATCCTTGTTCCTCAGTCTCGCCCTTACCATCACTACCATCACTGCCAGCATCATCACCAGTCAGTCAGTCAGTCAGTCAGTTTGTTACGAAGTCAATCATTCACTCGGTCAATATGACGTGGACTAAATACTCATCCAATCGGTCAGTCTCACGTCAATCAACCACTTCTCCAGTCAGTCAATCGTCAACCAATCAGATGGTCCGCAAGCAATCCAGCCAGCCAATCAATGATGCTGTCAAAAGTACATCAAGCAGTCAACTTTAACTCCCGGGCCACGGCTAAGGACACTGCCTTCTCCCCGCTAAGGAAGTCTGCTCCAAGGGACAACTGTTTTGTACGAGTATTCCTGGGTATGACATCTGACCTCTCTCCGTGTGAAATTTGCCCCCAGCCCCAAATAATAATAACAACAATACAATAATAAATAAATTAGCTAGGTAGGACCCCCCGTGCACAAGTTCATTAATCGGACCTTTACACACACACACGGAAACGTCCAGAAATAGCGTAAAGCCAACTTTAAGCGACAGACAAGGGCCGTTAAGTTCTAATCATATACCTGTACGTATGTGATATGTGCGTCATGGAGCACTGGGTCTGACCTATAACCTTCAGACAGATGAACGATAAAAGAATTATCAAATGCGGAAGAGGCTAGCCACTGGGGGGGGAGGGACTCCACTTACTCTCGCGCACACACAGGTCACCGCCCACCACCTAGTAGAGGACAGCACAGCGCCGGCAGGGTACGTTGTGCATGTCGAGTCAATGAAGGATTTACAAGAGCTTATAATTGTTTTAATATACTTCTACCTGAGGCACCTGTGTCAAGGTTGCCTGAATCAAACAAAATCATAAACGCAAATTAACCTAACCTAACCCAACCTTCAAATTAGTAAACGTCCTAAAACTAAAATATTTTCAAGATTTTCTAGAATTAAAAGTTAACATTTATTAAACATATCACAGTAACCTCTTCCTAGAACGACCGGGGAAAAACATGAACATAATTAATAATATACGGATGAACGAACGAGAGAACAACATTACCTGGAAAGTCTTCGTCGCCTTCGTCGTCGTTGTTACTAGCCAGAGGAATAAGCGGATGGGTGTGCCCCTCGTGTGACCTTTAACCTGCAGCTTCCACACACCTGTGACGTGGACCCCCGGCCCCCTACCACCACCCTGACCTCTGACCTACGACGCCCACACACTCTCCACCCTCACCATCATGAATTAACACACACACACACACACACACACACACACACTATCCACTATCATTTATTTATTAATTAACTAATTAATTTATTTATTTATTTATATATTTGTAGTTATTTAATTAAACAACTACTGGGGAAGGTAAACAAATCACAAAACATATAAAAGAGCATCTCTCTCTCTCTCTACCCCCCCTCTCTACCCCCACCCCCTCTACCCCCCTCTCCCTCTCTCTACCCCCTTCTCTCCCCCTCTCTACCCCTCTCTACCCCCTCTACCCCTTCTCTACCCCTCTCTACCCCCTTCTCTCTACCCTCTCTCTACCCCCTTCTCTCTACCCCTCTCTACCCCTCTCTCTCTACCCCCTCTCTCTCTACCCCCTCTCTCTACCCCTCTCTACCCCCTTCTCTCTACCCTCTCTACGTAGCTACAATATTAAACAATTTCCTCACCATAATACACTTCGGTTACTCTCATACAATTCGCCTCCAAATCCCCTTCCTGGGTGTTCGTACCTCTCCGTCCCAATGGGTGAGTTAGTACAGGAGGCGAAGTCCGCTTTAACGTTGTACGCATCTGGTTGACCTTCAGAGATGAGGTGTGTTAGCTGCTCCTCTAAGTCGCTTTGAATAGTAACAAGATACAATAGCACTAGCTAGCTAACTAACTAGCTGACTAACTAATTTACTAACAAATACGAACGAGATATTTACAAGTAATTGATGACCATTATAAGTAAATAGTAACATAAAATTCATTTCTTCTCCAACACGCGGGCGGGCGGGCGGGCGGGCGGGCGGGTGGGTTCGGTGGGTCTCTCTCTGCCTTCATTAATGTCTACCTGGTGCTGTGACCTCACCTGTGTACGTCAGCGAGCTGCGACGTCACCACATTGAAAATATTTCTGGTTACAGGAGGGTCACTGTACCCTTGTTTTGCAATACTATGACGTCAGTTTGGGTAATAGTTCTGGCTTTAAACGTCACTGTACCCTTGTTGCAACTCCGTCCGTAAGTCAGTTGTTGCAAATAAACAAAAGAAGAATGGTTCGCGCAAGTAATTCCACCAGAAACATCAAAAGTAGGACAGAGGGAAGACGAATGAGGCAACTTGTAACAAAAGGGAATAATGCAGAAACAAAAACCCGTGTGCCATCTGACGAGCTGCAAACAATAGCCCATGCAAGGCCTCGAACACAAGACGTGATGATGAAACTCTTTTATATATTTTACCTTAAGTAAGAACAAATACATCATTCTCAACCTTGAGCAGGAAATAATTCACGCTTCGCAAACTCTAAGACAAGAAAATGACGACACACACACACACACACACACACACACACACACACACACACACACACACACACACACACACACACACACACACACACACACACACACACACACACACACACACACACACACACACACACACACACACACACACACACACACACACACACACACACACACACACACACACACACACACACACACACACACACACACACACACACACACACACACACACACACACACACACACACACACACACACACACACACACACACACACACACACACACACACACACACACACACACACACACACACACACACACACACACACACACACACACACACACACACACACACACACACACACACACACACACACACACACACACACACACACACACACACAGCCACGACAGATAAGTGATACAATGAACCAAGGAAATAAGACAATAAATCTTTGGAATGATTCACGGACACTGGAAAAAACAACAACAATGCTTTATAGACCCAAATACATTACATATTTCCGACTTCAAGTTTGATACTACTTCACAGATCACATATGTAAACTAATGTGATCCTTTATACACCTGTCACAAAAACCTGGCGCTAAAAAAATGATACAGTAATAAAACTTCCTAAACTAGTGGTATAAAAACAACAACACAGAAGAAAAGGTGTAAAAAAAATAAATAAAAAAATACCCCAGGAGGGAGGTGGGCCACGACCCTGAAGAAATGACCACGATTGAACATGGCGGTACCCTTGAATTCTTCACTAAACAGTATACTCACGTCACATAATACTGTTGTGTGTTTACTGTACCTTCAACGACACATCAATATAGTATAATGTATGGGAGCGGGTCACATAATTCTGGTAGCAATGTGGACGGCACTGCACTCGACAGCCTTCACTTCTCAACTGTATAGGCGGGTATATTTATTTACACCTGGCTGGACTGAAGAGCAAACCAGTGATTCTTAGGACAGGAGGCGAGCATTGTAGCCACTCAACTGCCGCACTCCAGCAAGATGTTTATTAAGTACTAAATAAAACCAAATTTCTATCTCAACAACTCTGGGTAGAATTTCTATCATGCGAGCAACTCTGTAATCTATCCCAAGGTCAGAGTTATTACCAAGAACGTCAGCATCATGTCCAAGAGTACCTGTGTCATATTCAGAAAGGTTAGAGATACAATAGGTCCCCTTAAAACTACGACAGGAGAAATGACTGATGATGAGTTAGAAATGTGTAGTACGTTAAATAGTCATTTTCGCTCCGTATTCACAAATGAAAACCTAGCACAGTTTCCAGAAGTTCATAAGGTATATAACGACAGTATAGAAAATATGTTGATGAATATCAATATTACTAGTAACGATGTGCTTAAAGTAATTAACAAACTGAAGTTCTCATAAATCGCCTGGTCCAGACGCAGGTATATGCTATGAATATTAAAAGAATGTAGAGATGAGTTGAGTAATCCATTAGCAGTTTTATTTAATAAGTCATTAGAATTCAAACAGAAGCTGGAAACTTGCAAATGTAGTTCCGATTTTTCAAAAGGGTGATAAATCAATAGCATCAAATTGTCGTCCCATTAGTCTCACGTCAATCATAGTGTTGCTAGAGTCAATTATTGCTGCTAAAATCAGAAGCCACCTTGAAACATTCAACTTAATTCATTCTTCTCAGCACGGGTTCACCCAGGACGTTCTTGTCTCACAAATTTGCTTTAGCTTTTTCTGAAGTATAAGGAAGCGGTGATAATGATAAGTCATATATTATAATTTATTTAGATTTCAGTAAAGCATTCGATAGAGTCCTCATGAGATTGATAAGGAAGGTAGAAGCACATGAATAGGTGGATCAGTATTAAAATGGATTAGGGTCAAGGTTAACTGGTAGGAAACAAAGAGTCATATTAAATGGATTAAAGTCAGACTGGGGTGCGGTCAAAGCGGAATTTCAGGATCTGTATTAGGCCCTCTGCTGTTTGTTATATTCATTAATGATCTTGATTTAGGCATAACTAGTAGGATTAGTAAATTTGCAGATGATATCAAAATGGGGAGAGTGATAAATTCAGACAGTGACTTTGAACACCTTCAAAGAGATCTAGATACCTTACATGAGTGGTCAGTAAACTGGCAAATGAATTTTAATACTGATAAATGCAAGGTACTACAGATAGGGAAGACGAATACAAACGTTAAGTATAAACTAGGTAACACGGAAATAGAAAACTCAGTTTGTGAAAAAGATCTAGGTGTATTTGTTAGCAAACGACTCTGAAACTCAGAAAACAATGTATTAGCGTTCGCAACAAGGCAACAGGATTCTGGGTTCATATCTAGGTTCAGTAACAGAACTGCTGACGTTATCTTGAAACTTTACCTAGCATTAGTGGAGGCCACACATGGATTATAGTGACCAGTTCTGTGTCCTTATTATAGAATGGACATAGATTCTTTGGAGAGTACAAAGAAGAATGACAAAAATGATCCATAATATTAGAACCTATATGAAGAAAGACTGTGCTTAGGGCTTATATTCATTAGAGAGGCAGAGTTAGGGAGATATGATAGAGGTGTACAAGGGGTAAGTGGGATTAACAAGGGTAAAATGGAAGATGTTCTGAAGCTCAGTAATAACGAAATAACTAGAACTAATGGCTTTAAATTAGATAAATTCCGATTCAGAAAGGATATAGGCAAGCACTGGTTTGGTAATAGAGTTGTGGATATGTGGAATAGGCTACCGAGTGCTATAGTAGGATCGGGGACGCTAGGGAGCTTCAAGACGAAGTTGGATAGGCACATGGAAGTGCTGGGATGGGTGTGAAAGGGATCTGCCCTGCATGGGCCAGTCGGCCTCCTGCAGTATCCCACTTTCTTATGTTCTTATGTTATGTTCTTATGTTCTTAAGTATGTTCACGCAAATCAGTTTCATGTTTAAGAAAGTGAGAGTCATAGTCAAACAAGCTGACCAGTAATTTTTAACAGTGAGGTAGTGAGTCTCAGTCAGCATCGTAATACACACAGGTTCTGCCTCAGTCACCAGAGAACAATGACCAGCAGCCAACAGACATTCCACCACCACAAAACCTCCAGCAGTATTCCGCAACACCTCAGGCCTCGTCAGCATCAAGGCGGCGCGGCGCACACCTGTCTCGTTACACGGTGTACTGTGTCGTGACCTGCACCAACCTGGGTACACACACAAAGGAAGTGACGTAAGGAGATGGGTGATTAGAGAGCCAGGTCGTGTTTCACTTTTACCTGGACGACAGGTGTATCCAGCCCGCCCGCCTCCTCCCACGCCTTGATTCTCAGTTGCCACCCACCAACCCTCCCTCACCCTCTCCCCTTCCTACGCGGGCCGCCCTCCCACGCTTGCAAAACATCTAAATATTTATATCTATATTTTATATAATCCTCATAACTGTTTCATTTTACGTAACGTAGCCACAGTACTTCTTCACTTTCTGGGTCGACAATGAAGGAGTTGTTTTGTATAAATTGGTGTGAATAATTACACATATTGCAGGTGTGCCGGGGGAAGCGCGCGCGCGCGCACACACACACACACACACACACACACACACACACACACACACACACACACACACACACACACACACACACACACACACACACACACACACACACACACACACACACACACACACACACACACACACACACACACACACACACACACACACACACACACACACACACACACACACACACACACACACACACACACACACACACACACACACACACACACACACACACACACACACACACACACACACACACACACACACACACACACACACACACACACACACACACACACACACACACACACACACACACACACACACACACACACACACACACACACACACACACACACACACACACACACACACACACACACACACACACACACACACACACACACACACACACACACACACACACACACACACACACACACACACACACACACACACACACACCAGAGCCTAAAGCGGTACAAGAAGCCACATTCTCAACATGTTTCCCTTTGAATCAATTTAATAAATTACCCCTAAGTGGCACATGGTCTCCAATAAATGCCACGTTATAGCTTTCCACTCCTCCATAAATTACCAGATGCGCCCAATTTGGCCTCGAGAGATTTGCATGTGACCTTGAGACACGGTCACCACCTCCCAGGCCAGGAAAATCACTTCACCATTTACACTCATAATTACTTTATAATCTTCGGTAGTCATTGTGAGTCTCTTCTAGGGAGGCCAATAAAGATTCTATAAATATGTACACAATGAAGATGTTTAAAATTACTAGGTGTCTGTATAGTCTGGGTACGCCGACCTCTGTGCGCCTCTCCACTTCCTTAAACACAAAATGCAGTTTACGAATCCTAGCCAGTGCATGACGGACACAATGCGCCGACCCTTACACGGCTCCCACTACCTCGGGCTTGACAGTTTTCTGCCAAAGGTGTCAACACGGAGAAAGTTTGTAAAGTATAAGCAGTGAATTTGTAAGGCCTCACATCCTCCTGCTAACTCCCACGACACGACAGAAGTTTCATGGCGATACATAGACTGACTTCCTGTCCGCCTGTCTGTCCCACACCCACCCACCCAGGCCCGAGGGATCATGATTCGTGGGTTCAACGCCTTACAGCTACTACACAGTGGCGTGAAAAGCAACCGACGAAATTGAACTGAAACTAATGTAACGGTAAAAGTTCTCTTATCACAAGTAAGGGAAATTTAACACAATCAAAGCTAACAGAGTGGAACTATACTTGTTCATACACCACCTTATCCTCCAGCTCTGCTTAAGTGACGTTTTATTATACACACAGCGAAGAGGAACACAAACAAACACAGCCAAGTGTCTGCTACCGCTAGTAACACCCAACATATTTACGTAATTTACTCCACAAAAAACGATAAACATATGAATTCTTTGCTCCCTCATCTTCATGTTAAGTCACGTCCTTACTAACTTGTAAGTCTGTGATCACAAGTCTCGGTGCCCAGTAGATTAACCCAGTTTCTTTGTATTGCGTTCATTGTTTACACCGTGAGGTCTAATGTGGTTATGTAATGTGGAAACAAAAGAACTATTGTATTTGTCAGAATTCATTTTTTTTTTGTCTCTGGTGTGCGTCACGTTAACTCAGTTGCAGACGGTCTTTAACTCGTTCACAGCTCTCGACCCTTTTGGATTTTATTCTGGCTACCGTCAGACGATTTTTTTTAGTTAGATAAAACTTCCAACAAATACGAAATAACACGAAGATACACAGATATTGCATACACACACACTCTCTCTCTCAGGACACCCACCTAATGTTTACATAAGCTGGTGATAACTCCTTCACCCCAGCCTATCTCCTCTCACTTACCACCTATCCCATCCACACCTCCTCTCCTACCCCCTCCCACGCTTACCTCCAGAGAAACCAGTCTCATCATTGTCTCCCTGTCCTCACTATTTACTCTCAAACACACCAGCACAGAGTGACACGGACACACCTCACTGGAGCAAAACACAGAAATACATGTCTTGTTGGCGACCGAGTTGAAATCAAGAGGTTGTGGATTCCTTCGCGCTTGTCTCCGTGATCATGAGAGAGCTGATGGCTGATTAAGGATATCGTTTAATATAATTTGCTTATGTCAATGAAAACTGAAAATTACAATTAGGCAAGAATCAGCCGGTGAATTTCAAGCAATCAGACGAATGTGAGACCGGCACTAGTCCACCCGCACTGTCCACCACAATTATATGTATTTTCTGTATTTTCCAACAATATATATATGATAGTCACGCCTGTATTGGGAGGACCGAGGCCTTGGAATTTATCAACTGCAGACTCATCCTTCCCTTTTGCCAATCATGTTCCACGAGACAGGTGTGTCATATGAATCTGCCAGACGTTCAATAATTTTATGGCCACCAAAATATTTACAAAAAAGCGATACAGGTTGCAATTTCAAAGTCTTATTATGCGTTATAATGTTTTGTTATCTCGAAGGTAAGAGTGATCGCTCCAGTAGTCAGTGAGTCTTTGAAATTACGAGTCTTAGTCATGGTGAGAGGTGTGCAAGGAGAGGAGGAGGGAGAGAGGGTGAAGGTGGTGGTGGTGATGCAGCGCTATGTACCATCATGTGTTGTACCACCCACACACTCTCACCGCTTGCTTGCTGCTTGCCTACCTGTCTATCTGCCTGCCATTAAGGATCTAAAACGCTGGAGTGGATAATGTGTTTTCAAACCGCATCTCCTTCACTAAGTACACACACACACACACACACACAAAGAAAACATTAATCTGCGTACCTACGATCGCCATACAAGGGTTGGATCATATAAGACGCTGTGGGAGTAAGGAGGGAGGGTGGGGAACACGATATGCAGGTTGGGGGTCGTCAAACAAGTTATATACAGTACCAGTGCGACAAAACAGGCTACCAGAGACCCATCAACCCACCGAGGCGACTTGGTAACACAGTCAAACACTACACCCACCCATCTTACACAACCAAGCTACCTGACAACCGAGTCACCCGTCCTAAAGTTGCAGGTGATAGTGATTTGCCTTCACTCAGATGTCAGCAAGATAAGTCTTATATTAGATAAGAGAAGGACTCATATTACATAACAGAAGTACTGCCATTTGATACCAACAGGACTCACCTTAGATACCAAAACAGAAGTACCCACATCAGATACCAACTAGAGATTCAAAAGCCAATAGGAGCCACACACTCTTAAGTCAATAAGATAAAACTAACTAATGACCATAGGAACTGATACAAGACTACTCCTTATCTCCAGACAAGAACCAAACCAACAAGTGACAGAGAAAAGAAATGACCCACGACAACATAACACGACCTGGAAATAATAAAAGACGTCGCAGTTAAAAGCTAAACACT
>NW_024720711.1:807862-852341 GCF_018991925.1 Homarus americanus
CAACACAACGAGAGGTCCGAGCAGTAAACACATTGTGAGGATAAAAACTAATGACTTGAATCTCGGAATAAAAACGCAGATGCGATGAATTATTGAGGCAAAATACATTTCTACATTAAAGGCAAAATTCACGACTAGAAATGAAATTGGACAGTACGTTAAATCCTGAGTGTGTGGGTAAATTATGAGGGCCTTTCATCACTGCCGGTGTTGGAGTGAGTCTGTATTCGACGTTAAAATATTACAAAATCCTGAAATCAGTGAGTACAATTCCATGTTCAATTTACTGTATTAGCTTTGAGTCAATTAGCACAAGAAAGCCAATGCATTAGCCAAAAATAACCAATTAGCTAGAAATACTAAACGGATTATATATGCAAATTAATTGGCTAAACTTCTGACGCAATATGAAAGGGATTAGCTGGTGGTGTATTAGTGGTAAGCCCTCTGTCGTCAGGTGTGGTCAGGTAAACTCACCCCCAGCACCCATACCCATTACCCCTACACCCTCACTCATCACTCTTCACCACACCCACACCTCCACCACTCACCCCTATACCCATCACACCCATCACCCCCCACCCCCCACATACCCAACAACTGAGTCAAATAATAATGAAACTTAATAATTATTCTGATACTTTATAATATTTACAATAATAGGTGACAGCTTGACCTCGGCCACACAATTTCCTCACTGCCAGAAGCTCCACAAACGTTCCCCATCACCCCATGATATTTACACCATCACCAACAATGTCATATCCTCCCTCACCAACAATGTCATATCCTCCCTCATCACCACCATCACCAACAATGTCATATCCTCCCTCATCACCACCACCAATACTTTCTCACCAAACCTACATCACGTTTCAATCATCACCACCGTTACTCCAACACCTCCAAGACTCCTTCATTATCCACAACACTCCCTCCGTCACCATCGACCTTCAAATACCTTTCCCTTCTAACACGCCACCCCTAAGAACGGCACCAGCGACCACAGCCGGAACACCTACATTGAGAAGATATATTTGTGAGAGGAAAAAAAATTGCTGATCATGACCGTCAGAAAGAAAGAAAAAAGATGGAGGAAGAGAAAGAAGGAATGAAGGAATTTATGAAGGAATGAATAAAAGAATGAATGAAGGAAGGAAGGAGGGAGGGAGGAAGGTCGCCCACAGGAAGTCTTGGGGTACACACGCTGCTCACTGGGCATCCGTCTTGATCCATTCACTCATTGTCCACAACACCCAGGATACATGGAGCGCCCCCCTCCCCCGCACCCCCTCCTTCCCTCACCGACACAATCATCTCGTCATTTACGTTTCCCTTTTTAATCTGCTTAAAGAGAACCATAATTCATTCGTACAAAAAACATGGTTAGGTTAGATTAGTCTCATAATAACCCTAATTTGGTTAAGTTAGTATTTGTTTGCGTTTCTCCCTAAGGATTTAATCTTAATCATCTTTTATCTGCGTCAATTAGATCCGGTTTATCAAGATTTATTCTACAGGCTGCCGTCATGATGGTAACAGCACCACTAACAATAACTCCAAATATCTCAAAAGTTAATCTAATCACAACTAAGTTATGTTCAGTACAATGATCATTTTTCGATCGGTGTGTAATATAAAGGTGACGGTGCTGTTATCTTGGTAAAAAACACACAATTGTTTTAGGAATCGACGACGCCCGCCGGAACCACAAGGGGCCTAAGGTCACGCCTGTATAAGGTTGGTCGAGGCCTTCACCTATCGCTAGCATTACCTGAAGAAGAAGAAGAAAAAAATTCTTTCCTGCTCATAAAACTATGATCCAATCCTTGACGGGGTCCAATAAATACTTTACGGAAGGTGTTCATAAATCACACCAGAATACTATCTAACCTAACCTAACCATTCGTGCTCCTGATTCCCTCCTCATAACCTCTCATAGTCAGGGTAGAGTCCAGACTTCCACTCTCTGCGCGCGCGCCCTACACACACACACACACACACACACACACACACACACACACCCTGTATGTGAATATTATCCTGCCCTCATTGTTGACTCAGCTCTAAGCAAATTAACGCTAAAGTCTTTTATTATTTTTTTAGTTTAACGTTTAATGGTGCCGCTGCTGCTGCTGGGGTCCCTCCCTGCCAGTCCCCTCCACGCTTGGCTGATCACTTCCCCTTGGGCCCAACGCTGCGCAGGCCAGTCTTACTCAATCCAGGAACTATACCTCAACACACCCCCGGAACTGAACGACTACCTCACCCTGCCACACACACACACTGCTGACAATAATTCTATCCTAAGAGTGATAAAATTGATAAGCCTCTAATGGACGATGGACTCGACTAATTCTTCAAAATCACAAATAATAATTTACTAATGGAAGGTAAATTAAACACAGCATTAAATACCCGAATTAATGTTTAGATTTTTACTTTAAGAACGAGTTTACAATGTGTTGAACAACCGGGAATTATGAAGCATTTTAATCAATGTACTTAGATAAATACTGTGCGTACTTGAATTAATACTGTAAGTACTGTAATAAATGCTGTGTGTACTTAATGGCTGTACTGTAGATACACTTCACACAGCCTTCTTGAACCAGCAGTAACTTGTCTGGTTAAATGACACGTTTATCTCTTATGACACAAATAATATATATCTTTTTGCATTACTATTAAAAGTTTATCTGCTATTTTACATTTAAATATGCATCTTTATGTTACAACTAAATCTTTATAATTGTCACAATTATATAGTTACCTGCTGTGTTGAACTAAAATGGTTCTTTTGTTACAATTAAAAGTTTATCTTCCATTTTGTTTTTACCTTTAAGCTATAATTAAAATTGGTTATACTTTACACATGCAATTAGACGCTCATTTTTCATGCCGAAATTATTGTGTGCCGGAAAACCGCGAAAGGTCATCCACTTGGTGATGGTCTCAGGGCGGCGGCCAGCTTCCGGGGCGAGAAAAAGTGGCTCTCCATTCCTCACGACCCAGGCACCGTCACAACACCCGGGTGAGATTCGAGCTGTCAACACACTGAATGGGAGATAGATGTGTTACCATTGAATGCACTATGTCGCTTAAGAGGTAACGCAGCTCTCTCTCTCTCTCTCTCTCTCTCTCTCTCTCTCTCTCTCTCTCTCTCTCTCTCTCTCTCTCTCTCTCTCTCTCTCTCTCTCTCTCTCTCTCTCTCTCTCTCTCTCTCTCTCTCTCTCTCTCTCTCTCTCTCTCTCTCTCTCTCTCTCTCTCTCTCTCTCTCTCTCTCTCTCTCTCTCTCTCTCTCTCTCTCTCTCTCTCTCTCTCTCTCTCTCTCTCTCTCTCTCTCTCTCTCTCTCTCTCTCTCTCTCTCTCTCTCTCTCTCTCTCTCTCTCTCTCTCTCTCTCTCTCTCTCTCTCTCTCTCTCTCTCTCTCTCTCTCTCTCTCTCTCTCTCTCTCTCTCTCTCTCTCTCTCTCTCTCTCTCTCTCTCTCTCTCTCTCTCTCTCTCTCTCTCTCTCTCTCTCTCTCTCTCTCATGTACAATGAACGGTATTTTGGTCATTTCGTGGATTCGTTACGCAACTTCCTGACACACCCGGAGAAAAATTGACCATTTCCTGGGTAGAAGATAACATAAAAAGACCGGTAAATGGATTCCTGTGTACATCATTATAACAGAGAAATGTAATGACAGTAAAACAACAACAACACTCTGAACATGACACACGCAAATATACAATGACAAAACAGATAAAAAAAATGGGAATAAGCTACTTGATGTCATAGAGCTAACCTAATCACAAATCAAATCAAACTAACATTACTTAAGTCCTTTCCCCACACACCCTCTCCATAACACACTGTACAAGGCTTGAGTGTGTCATATCATAACTTGCTGGCGAGATGCTTGGGGGAGTCACATTTAGTTCCCAGTTGTTCCCAAACTTTTACAACATTTGTTAACATTCCCAGCCTCAGAACTCTCGGGCCTCGACTTTGTATCCGCCGGTCCACACAAATAATTTTACTTCTACAATGATTTTATTGCTTTAACCAATATGCATTAACTACGATATCCTTATTATAACTAGGAATATGACTACCGTAAAAAAAGCCACAATAGCCTTCACCTCGACGTAGTTAAGAATAACCCGAGACCTATTTAACGACCACTAATGACTTCAAACAGCAGCTGGTCCAAACGACAACAACACAAGGGCGGGATGCCGACAGCCAGAGGTGGTCACTGTTGCACAATCCAGCAGGAAGACCTTATAATACCCACCCCACCTGCCGCCATACCCCTGTAATGGTCGAGTCCAGCTTTCTGACAACAACCTAATGCCAGGTAATTCAGGGACGCCTCCTCCCCTCTCCCCTATCCATACCTGCCTCCGTTCCTCCTTTACCTTACCTCATCCCTCCCTTGACACTTATATGGCATCTATCAACAAAAACAATAAGTGAACCGTATACGTGTAGCGGCCAGCAGGTGTACCTCTCTTAAGATACACAGAACCTACCACTGCTGTATACCTTCAACTCACACCATTAAGCACTCGACTAGTAACAAAACACCCATGAAGCAGTGAGCACCCCAGTGTGTGTGACCCCCTACGTGGCGGCATGTGTGTCAGGGCCGCGCCACAACACACCACATCCTCCACAACCACTTCACATCCTCCCCCCCCCCACCACCACCACCACACTACCTACAGGTAACTGTGATACTTACTTAACACACTAAACGATAAAATGAACAAGAGGATAAAATATAGTGATGTGTAAGTAGTGGTGGAAGCTGAGCCTAGGGACGAGGGTACACAAGCCACTGCCGGGTCTTGTGCTGGCCTACACCTCCTACCTTGTATTCGTTCATATCATTGTTTTTTTACTCTTTGTATAACCTGGAAGTGTGTGTGTGTGTGTGTGTGTGTGTTTATATATTCTTTCAATGTGTCAATACTGTCTGTGGCCTTCACCGTCACCCCGTCAGAGACACAAGTACATGGTGTCGTCCACTCTGACCCGTCAATATCAAAACTAATCACAAATCTGCATAATAAACAGCCCCATCCCTGACCGCCTCCCAAGGACTGTAAACTAACACAACTCATTCCTCTACTAACCTCTAATGGCCTACACACACACACTTGACATTCATTCTCTGTACAGCTTAAGGTCAGACAGACATCATCATAATCAACAAGGAGAAGGTCAAGTCCAGGTACTTCAATCAAGGACGCTCTACTGGCCCACTGCTGCACCTAACCTAACCTAACTTAACCAACCTTCATAAGATCCTATAATCTCTCCTCCTGCCCCCCCCCCCACACTAGCATTATCACCCCACCCCCCCTATGGTTAACACACACCTACACCCAAGCATTCAACATGGATACCACAAAATTATAGCCTCGTAAAACAACAATAATAAAAAAAAGTTCCTATATGTTGCAATTCCCACAGTGCAACTTCCCCATTCGCATAAGGGGAGGGTGGAGGGGCGACACAACCCTGGTGATGCAATAGTTCCGTAGCGCTCCTGTAGTTCCGGGCCAGAGAGCATCACTTCCGGCAGTAGTGAGCAAAAGAACCTGGGAAGTGACGCAGAAGGGCACCAAGGGTAAGGAGAAGAAGGAGGAGGCGGTAAGGCGGGTTTAGCCAGACCTTGTGGTGCCGCGGCTGACGTTCTTGCCTCACCACCTTACTTACCTACTACCCTCACCTCACCCTTCAGCGACCCTTCACCCTCTCAAGTCACACCCTTCACTTTCCTCCGTTGGGTTTATTGCTACAGTAGTCCCCCCCACACCCCCCTCTCCAACACGAGCCATCTCACACTCTCTTGTTTTTCCCTTTATTCGCGCAATATTTTCTCTCATTTGTCATCGTCTGTCTCGTATCTTCTTTCTCTCCTTCCAGGTCAAAACTATCTCTCTGAGCATTTCCATCCTCACACACACTTCCTCCTTCTACCTTGATGTTTCTCCTTCAGGTTATGTCACTTACTCACATCAACTCCATACATACTATGAAGAGCTGAACGACACACACACACACACACACACACACACACACACACACACACACACACACACACACACACACACACACACACACACACACACACACACACACACACTGCACACACACACACACACACACACACACACACACACACACACACGCACACACACACACACACACACACACACACACACACACACGCACACACGCACACACACACACACACACACACACACACACACACACACACACACACACACACACACACACACACACACACACACACACACACACACACACACACACACACACACACACACACACACACACACACACACACACACACACACACACACACACACACACACACACACACACACACACACACACACACACACACACACACACACACACACACACACACACACACACACACACACACACACACACACACACACACACACACACACACACACACACACACACACACACACACACACACACACACACACACACACACACACACACACACACACACACACACACACACACACACACACACACACACACACACACACACACACACACACACACACACACACACACACACACACACCATAACTTCCAGCAGAGGCTCATTACTGCCACACAATACTTCTCCAGCCTCACCATACAGTCAAGGCTACATAGTAAACAATCATCCTGTACCAGATGTAAGCAATCAACTCTGAGTCTCTTTGGTAAAACGTCCAAACAATGACTCCAAGGACGAAGGTATCACTCAAGGGTAATTTAAAAGTCATAGTACTGTAAGCTTGGGTGAACTAGTAGTACAAAATACATGTAGGTGTTATATAAGTTTTAGAAGCTATTAATACCTTCACGTCTTCTGTGCCCTGACCAATTACGAGTGAAGGTTTGACAATATACGAAGAAGAACAAGACTATTTGAATAATAATATAGTCATTACAGTAATATTAATTCGTGGTATAAGACTCGTGCCCTTTACGTGTTGCTATAATCCCAGGTAGAAGGTCATTATCATGTCAGAGATTTAAATCACCATAAAGCGTTAAGGCCATAGCAATATGCTTTTCCGATTAATATACAAGTACACAAAAACAGTTCAATCTGTAACTACCAGCCGACGTCACAGCTCCATTAAGACAGCTTCAGAAGATATTACGATAGTTCTCTTCTTCCCCTGTCCCTCCTCTTCCTCCCTCAGTATAACCTTCTGGCTGTGATTTCTGAGCCCCACAACCAGAGAAAGGGGAGCACAGCGTCAGGGTAAGATGCGTATGGATCATAACGAGGAGGGTGTGTGTGTGTAGCGTGCAGGCAGAGCGAGGAGAAGTCACCATGCTCTAGAGGGGAGACCTTGAGACGCTAGCATGAGACGGCAGACACCACCTCCTCCAGGCTCTGGCCAAGGTCACCTCAGCACACACACAACACACACACACACACACACACACACTGTTCCTGCAAACTCAGGCACTTACCTCTGTGTGTGTGTGTGTGTGTGTGTGTGTGTGTGTGTGTGTGTGTGTGCTCGTGTCAGTATGTAAAATAACACAACCCTTCACGTGAGAGGTAGCTTATAGTAGTATTCAGAGCGCTTGTACAGGTGAGCGGTAATCAATACAGCACAAAAAGATAATAACAATGACCACGAGGCCGCCACACTCATGCTCTGATAATAATATACTGACATACATATATAAAACATTAGTTGTTATGACACCTTGCCAATAACTTAATAAATGATAACACAACAAAAATGATCTTATATAACAACACTGAAGTTAATACTGACGCTTTAAAGAGACGTAAAAACTGTTATTATGAAAGATAAATATGTAACACAGATTTGATGGGTCGCCTAATATCCATGACAATATTACCAACACTGATGTTCTAATGACAGCCAATACAGCGTGTAGACAATCTTCTCGGCTAGTTCAACACACTTCATGTTAGTTGAACAGCAGTAAAGCCAAACTCGAAGATTTAAATATACTGTGATTAAATAAATTACCCACTTTCTTGGTCACTCGAGGTGGTGAGGGCAGTAAGGTCACCCTCAATGATGTTTAAAATTTTAACCATTCAAGTCACAATCTAACATCTCAGGTAATGTTTATACAGTGACACTCACAGTTCAACAACCAGTTATATACCCAACCCAAAAATGTACTGGTTGATACAGTGTGGCGATGGTGGAGTACCACGAGGGTGACGTCATAGTGCCAGCTTGTTGTGCCGGCACTCGATACCTCGTGGCCAGGCATGATGGTGCCAAGGTCCCTATAGTGAATACCTTCATCACCGCCTCACACAACTGCGGCCATTATGACGCTGTCCTACACTTTATCACTCTTGACACGAAGGGAATTATGACCCAGTTTCACGGCCGCAGTTTATAATGACCTTTAGTTTGTTGAAAGCTACACAGCTTCACCCAACACCTTTAACCGGGTAATAACGACGACGACTACGATAACGCCAGAGTGTTGACATAAGTTCCTCGATGACTGCCAGTCTCTCTCACGTACCACAGAAAGACTTAGCAGGAATGACTCACCTTAGCGTCCAGTAAAGTAGTGTTGAGACCGTCACGTGACTCACTGTTTACTGTGGTGACACTGAATTATCCGGTCGTTTAGTCTTGATATTAAATTGTTTGTGTCTAGACATTAACTTATCTGAATGTTTTGGATAGTGTGTTATAATATTACAGTGTAAATCAGAACACCTCGCAACATAACACAGCATACTTCAACATATCACGGCGGAGAAAGGGGGTGAAGGAAAGGAAGAAGAGAAGACGGAAAGAGGAAGAAGAGAAGGAACGAGTGAAAAGGAGGAGAGAATGAATGAAAGGAAGAAAGGATGAAAGAATGGAGGATGGACACGGAAAAGGAGGAGGGAGAGAACGGAGGAGGAAGGAAGGAGGAAAGAAGGAAGAGACGAAGGGGAAAAGGGAGGAAAGAGGAAGGTGTGATAAGATATAATTAACACCAACATGTACAGGTAATCAACAAGGGCCGGGGTCGTCACCTTGGCACAGGTATGGCAGCGTGACGCAATGAATCTTACCCACATGTCGTCTCAGGTACTAGCAGGCCAAGGTCGAGGGGAAGGAAGGTAGGTAGGAAGGAAGGAAGAGGAGAGAAGTGGAGAAAGAGAAGAGGAAGAGGGTAAGAAGGGGGATGGAGGATATAGGAAGGGGTGGAAAGGAAGCAGTGAGGGGTGGGAGGAGAAGAGGAGGAGGAGGAAGAAGGTGATGTGGGAGGAGGAAAGGGAAAGAAGGAAAGATGAGGATATTCAGATTCAGATTTGCCCCGCATGAGAGCTAGTTTATTGAGCACCCCTTGCATCTTGTGCAAGTGAAGCACCAAAGCGGGAGGAGGAGGAAGATAAAGGGAAGGTGGAAGGTTAAGCCTATAGAGTGGTGGTGAAGTAGAATAGGAGGAGGAGGGAGAGTGTGTTAAGGGGTAGGAGGAAATGGGGAAGAAGAATATGGAAGGAGGGAGGAGGAGGATGATGGGAAAAAGGAAAGGAGAAAAAGAATAAAGTAAGGAGAAAGGTGAAAGGTTAAATGGTGGTAGTGGCGCAGTAGAGAAGGAGGGATGGCGGTGCCCCTGGGGAGGAGAGAACAAAACTCAGGAACTCGGGAGCCCACCAGCGGCCGCCCAGTATTGATAGTGGTGGTCCAGGCGGTCACCACAATACCCCCACCCCCCCCCCACGCTCAAGGACTCAATGATCTTGGACGTGTTGAGGTAAACGGCATCACCCAACGTCGACGGAGAAAGAAGGAAAATAAAGGTCACTAAGAGGAACGTCTGAATGGCAACAGGAGTAATAATACCTGTGACATAACACCGCAACAGAAGGCCATCGGGCCCTCCAGCTAGCAATACGTGTCGGGAAGACCTACTTAAAAGAAAAAAAATAATCTACGTTTATCAGTTTGCTAGTGACACATATTTAATCCTGTCTTACATACGAGCTTTGTTTGTTGGTGTTTAATGAGTGAGCATAAGGAAGGAGACTTAGAGGAAGGGTGAGAGAGAGAGGAGAGGGAGAGGAGAGAGGGAGAGAGGGAGGTCCAGCAAGCCGCCCGGAAGGTGCTAGCTGAGGTAAGGCATGGCAACAGTGGCAGCGCTCACCATCCATTAACAGCCTACCCCTCCACTATTACCACCCCCTCTCCCTCCCTCCACTGCCACCCTATCCTCCCTCCCTCCATCACCACCACCCACCAATCCCCCACCCCCTCGCCCCTCTCTCCAACATTAGCCCTAACTTCCCTCGTCTCCCTACCACCTATCCTTTCCATCACCACCCACCCACCACCACCACTACCACTACCACTATCCTCAACCACCACTACCACTATCCCCCTACTCTACTCTACAACAGGTAATTCTTGTAGGTAAACAGACTACTAACACCCATCAGCTCTTCCATTACGAGTGACTTATTCAGTGTATCAAGTAATCAAGGCCAACAGTTCAGCTTAGTAGAGAATTCGTCACGATTTAGGAGCGGCCTTTTAGTGTAGGAATGTGGTTCTGTGACTCGAAGTGGGAGAAAAATATTTGTGGGTTTAATTAGCAGTTTTTTCTCATTGTTGGCATTCGTGTACAAACCATAAACCTTTAGGCATAAAAACAAACCACTTGATATGTTTGTTTATTGAATTGGTTATGTCTGTTTTACCTGTGATTCAGTCAATAATTAAAATAAAAAAAGATTAAAAAAATAGTGAATCATAACACTTTCTGAACTCTTTTACTGACAACACTCCCCTAGCCCTCACAGCCCCTCTAGTATGATTGGCACTAGTACATAAATTCTCCTCCTGTTATCAACTTATATTCATTCCGCACTTTCCTTTATTTGTGAAGCTATGTTGTTCTCTAAGTCTATATCTCCTTCACCTCCAGCCTCCCACCATAACCTCATCTACCTCTCATCCTTCAATCCCTTCATCTGTCCGTAATAACATTTGTCCCCTGAATGATCTTCCTTTGTTCTACGTTTAATGTTATTCTCTCTCCTTTATTCTATTGTGAAGTGTAATGGACTCTCTCTCTCTCTCTCTCTCTCTCTCTCTCTCTCTCGTATGTATGTATGTGGTAGATCTCCGTCACAAAAACAGAGGCTGAATGGACTAAACAGAATATAACTAGTACAGCTAATTGTAGCTTCTCCTTGTAAGTGTCACTAATGACTAGTTGAGGAGCTAATCGCCATCATAAGACTTAAAAATTCTACGTAATTGAGTCGCATGCATCTCGGGGAAGACTAATACCACAAACTCAGGTGTTCAGGTGTATATTAAGAGTATTATCGTGGTCAACTTAAACTCATTAGAGATAATTTTTCCTCCATATACCTGAGAGGGATATGTGATCTTACTCCTTGGGTTACATCACATCACCTAACCTAACCTAACCTAACCTGACCTGACCTGACCTGACCTAACGTGTTTTAAAAATTCGGAACTTTTATATTTTAGTTTATTAGTGAAAATCATAGAAAAAGAAACTTGAAACAGGTAAAACAGATATACTAAACTAAACCTAAAGATCTTGAAATATATATTTTTAGGTAGTGTTGAGTAAGATTAGATACTTCAGCCACCCCCAAGGGAGAATGACTCGAGAAACTGATTTTAAAAACTATTCCTAATCCCCATTTACTAGTATAAAATTATTTTCAATATAAAAGATATTACAACCTTGACATATACATAATTGAACTGTGATTATATCCGGGTTAAACTACGGCCGCCATAAGTACTCCTAAAAAAACTACGGCTACTGATTGACGTAGAAATTGTTTCCGTGTACATAGCTCGCGACTTAAATTTCCCTCCAGCGATAAACGAATACACTATCGAGGCCAGCAGAGGTGTGGGGTGACACTACCTGCTGGAAGACGATAATCACGGAAGCTATCTATACCTGCCCAGCCATCACTGCATCACACCAGGAAATAGCTTGTGGTAGAGATAAAACATAGATTTAAATTTTTATTATTAGTAGTAGTAGTTATTATCATCATCATCATCATCATCATCATCATTATTATTACTTGAAGACCTGGGGTAAAATATTTCATCACCTGTATATGATTGCATTTACTCCCTCAGTGAGACCCATACCTTAAGTTGATGCCACCTGCTCATTTACCCCTTAATGACTTTTTCACCTACGTCAAACAGTTCTATGCATACCAATTCTGACTGCCTGACTGACCAACCCTCGCAGCCCACCCTTGACCGCTCTTGTTATCATATATCGCGATTCCCATTATCAATTAACTGGAACAAAGTATGGGGTCGAGCGATAGTCAAGTCAGGTAGACCACACACACACACACACACACACACACACACACACACACACACACACACACACACACACACACACACACACACACACACACACACACACACACACACACACACACACACACACACACACACACACACACACACACACACACACACACACACACACACACACACACACACACACACACACACACACACACACACACACACACACACACACACACACACACACACACACACACACACACACACACACACACACACACACACACACATACACATCACACACACACACACACACACACACACACACACACACACACACACACACACACACACACACACACACACACACACACACACACACACACACACACACACACACACACACACACACACACACACACACACACACACACACACACACACACACACACACACACACACACACACACACACACACACACACACACACACACACACACACACAGACACACACACACACACACACACACACACACACACACACACACACACACACACACACACAGTAAAACGAATACTATTTTTTACAGGTAATTAACAGAACATCATCACCAGCATGGCCCCAGTGTGCAGTGTTAAATTAACATAGGGCGCGGTTGTTACTCCCCCTCCTCTCCTTTGGTTCCTTCTGCCTTTAAAAACCAACAGCCGTGTGCTATGTCTCTCGTCCCCTGCCTTACGTATCCTGGTCATCTATTGTCATCCCCTCCTACCCCGCAGCCCTCTTGTGTCATTCATCTTTCCTTCTGTTTGTTCCCGTTTTCCGTCACCTTGTGCTGGATCCTACTGATGTTCTCGTTATATTTTTGTGTGTATGGCTCCCTGACTATAGATAGCTGCGTCCTTCAGTGTGGTGGTGGTGGTGGTTGGTGCAATGTGTGTCTAGTGTGTTGCTGCTGCTGTAACATGTGCTTAGTTTGTTGTGTACTTTTGGTGATGTTACGTGTGTTTAGTGAGTCGGTGTATCCCACGTGGAAGGCAAGTTTTTTGAGTGTCAGTGTCGAAAAACAAAATATATCAAGCGAAGAAAGAAGTGCCATTGCAGGAGCCAAGAGAGTGTGCCAGTGCAGAAGAAAGAGTATGAATGCCAATGTAAGGAGAGACAATAGATAGTGACAAAACAGGAAGAAGTCAAGAGTGAATGCAAATGAAGGTGTCATGAGAGAGTACCAACGTAGGAGAACTCATGAAAGAGTACCAGTGTAAAAGTCATAAGAGGAATGGACTCATGAGAGAGAGTACGAGGTGTAGGACTCATGAAACAGCACCAGCGTAGGAGGTAGGTAGAGGAAGGAGCCTTAGAACAGGACAGCGGTGTGCATATAAGGAGAGCAAGCTGAAAGAAGGTGCAGGGGAAGTAGTGCAGACGAGAGAGCTACGCAAGGATGGGAGGGAGGTAGGGAGGTGCGGCCGTGGAGGATGTGAGGTGCAGCAGGTAAAGAGGTTCACCTTGAGCCCGGGCCACTGCCGTCCTCCTGTCCTGACACCGACTCACCTGGTCGCTCGCTACCTTGGACAACCCGTACCTCTTCCACCTTACACTTCCCTTATGGCTAAAACGCCCCTCATCCCTCATATACTCTTCCCCCCCGACCCCTTGGTGATGAATAGAAACCTAAACCAAATTGTATTGATGTCTGTAATCTAGTGTTTCAGCGTGGTTTCATTCAACTTCTGTACATTGAATCATGACGTAGCCATCACTGTTAACGGGGGGCTACTCCATATACCTGTTGTCGTACTGTTGGTATCTGTTATAAAAAAATGCCATTTAATAATTTGACACTCAGATTTCACAGAGAGGCATAACCCACCGTCAGCCAGCTACACACAGTCATACAAATCACGTCACACGACCATAAACCACGACCAAATCTGCAGGTGTATTATAAAGTACATGATGAAATAAAGCAAATGAAGCATAACCCTGAATGCTGAGTGGATGAGAATCATATAATAGAAACTTCGAGCAGAAATAATGAACACAAAACCGTACCATGATTTTACAAGTACCACAGCAAGCATGAGTTAGTACACGGTAACCAGAGCCACGGAATGACAATACGGAATGATAACACGGAATGACAATACGGAATGACAACACGGAATGACAATACGGAATGACAATACGGAATGAAAATACGGAAACATATCCCAAAATTTTCGACAACGGGGAATTAAAAATGCTATATAATATCCTTGATTCATTCCACGTGTCTATAACTTAACCTGTAACAGTTAAATCAAAACACAATAACAGTTCCAGTCGTTAACCTCAGAGAAACGTTATAATTACCTTCATTCCAGTTTACATTCTCGTGAAAATGTACGCAAGGATAAGACTACAATCGTCATTATTATTATTATTATTTAATTCTTATGAACATTCCTAGTGAATTATTATTTAACCCCAGTGTAGTAAAGTGAACCTCTGTTTGTTTCCCCTGCTGCCACACTAAACAACACTAAACGTTCAACTGTAAGACACGCACCAGAGTTTCCTTCCTTTCCGGGTACAATAATGGACCCCACCAGCCTCTTGGACCCCACCAGCCTCTTGGACCCCACCTACCTTATGGGCCCCACCAGCCTCTTGGACCCCACCTACCTTATGGACCCCACCAGCTGATACAAGGCTACACACGAGGTACCTCTTTCCCCCTATACCCTGTTTCCCTCCGTCAACCCCGCTTCCCTACCTCCTCCACCCTGTTTCCTTACCTCCACACTGTTTCCCTGCCTGCACCCTGTTTCCTGGCTCTACCTTATTTTCCTCTCCCCACACCCCGTTCTCCTCCCCCCACACCCAATTTTCCTCCCTCCACACCCCGTCTCACCCCAACCACCCCTCCTCACCCCATCTCCCTGCCCCACACCCCAGAAAATGACCCGCCATCTAAACTCAAGCTCCGACAAATTATAATTCAGTAAAAAAAAGGTCTAATTAAACTCGCTTCTCCATAATGTAACACGACCATCCACTAAGTTGAGCAACAGGACAATAACCAGCAGAAGACGCTGTGAATCCCCTCACCTCAAGGATGACGCGTATACCAACTCATACTAGGAAGGTCAAGGCTTATATATATACTATTTATCTAGCATCTGTACACACACACAGAACGCTTATTAATACTAACATATGATAAGAAGAGTGAGAACAGAGCACAACGAGAGAGAGAGAGAGCAGACATGCAATTTCGCTGCATTCCTCGTCATGAAATGTATTTACAATTTAACATGCAAATCGCTGGTAACTTCTGCAATAATTGAATTTCTCTTTATTGACGCTACTGCAGCTGCTGCTGCTGGCTTCATCACCTCCAGACTGAGAAAGAGAGAGAGGTGGACTGCTGAGGGTGTTTGCTAGACCTTCACTAGTTGATGATGTGAGTTAATTCACTTCGCCTTCCACCTGGACGATGAACCATTAGTCTCCACCACAACTTCTATATGTATATGAAAATATTTTTGAGGAATATATCTATTTCTATCAACCCCTGGCGTGGTAATGACTGTCTCTGTGCTAATCTAAATATAAACTAACAGTGAAATTTCCCCAAACACACTGATTCTAATTCATATTAAAATATTTCAATGGAAAACGGACTAAAATGCAATAAAAATCCAAAATTAAGTTTTTTTTTTTAATTTGCCGTGAAAGAACGACCCCCTCTTCCCCCCACTACCGGCCATGTTGATTATACACACACCCTGCTGTTGTGTCGTGAATGATTGAGCACCCCCGAGTCTTTCTATGCAAATATTAACGTCAAGTTCTTGGTTTGAAGGGAGCGAGTTCCATTAGTGCAGACAATGGAGACTCGAGAGACAGCTTGGAGCACGCGGCGACACCACTGACGAAATAAATGAAACTGACTTGGTATATTTTACTGTTGCCTGGCTGACTTGTGTACCGGGGAGGGGAAGGAGGAGGGGGAGGGGGAAGGGGAGGGGAGGGGGAGGGGGAGAAAGAGGAGGGGAGGAGGGGCACCATCACTCACTTCCATCACCCTTCTTCCTCTCATCGCCCCTCTCCCCAGCTTGGCATTTCCCGGAATCCCAACCATTAAAGGTGACAAAGTACAGAACGTCCGACAACAACATGAAACTGACAAACAAAACAAATGAATAAATTTTTTTTTTCATTTCCTCCGCTTTGTTTTTATTCCAAGTTTCACCAACATTTCCGAAGCGTTGTTCGTTCTGTAGCCTAGAGTCCTCCCTGGTCGCCATTTTCTCCTCCTGAATATTTTCCAATTATTTTAAGGTTTTTACAGATGATTACTCAATGTCCTTTGGTTTTGTGTTGGAGTGTACAGTAGTTGGTATTTTATTTATTTATTTTTATTTTATTTTTTTTTGGTCACTTGTCGGTATATTCTTGTAATAATATTGAAGTACACACACACACACACACACACACACCACACACACACACACACACACACACACACACACACACACACACACACACACACACACCACACACCACACACACACACACACACACACACACACACACACACACACACACACACACACCACACACACACACACACACACACACACACACACACACACACAGTATTCTAAACTTATTTCTGGGATATTTGTTGAGTAGAGCGACGCTTGCTTGATTAAATTTGCACGATACTAAAAATTATTAATGGACAGAACTTTTACTTCCTTTTACGAAAATTAACTCCGTTCATTTTTCAGAAGCTTGTGATCTTACAGCAAGACTTTTCCAGAGAATACAAGAGGTGAACGACACTCGTCCTCATTAGCGAGAAGTTTTATTGTCACATCATTTAAACACACAGGCGTCGCTATGCTTTTAAAACAATTTATCAATGTTATGGGAGGAATTTCCTATGACCTGACCTACTGTAGACGGTCACTGTGGCGCTCCCTGTCGCAGTGTTCCCCCATAACCTCTATTACTTCAAAAGGTTTTCCTTCAAGTATCATTGTTCTTTAGCAAGAGACGCCTCGGTGAAGTAACTAACAACGAAGCTTCTTTATCTTTCCTGTATTATTTATTCATTAAAAAATCACTCACGACAAAAACCTGAGATAATAAGGATTTTCCGTTTATTCTCCTTTTCCTTGTTACTCCGACACGACATTCACTTAAAACTGACTCACCCCACACACTCTCATATGGTTCGCCTGCCTCTCCCCGGCGGCGCCTACAAGCTCCATGGTCTCAGACTTATTCATTGAGAGTTTTCCCCGAAACTGATCATGTGCCTCAGTGAAGCTGTGCAGTGTAAGGATGGCGGCCAAAATAGCGACAAAATTGAAATGCGACTTTTTGGGTTTTTTCTTTAAGGGGCTTCAACCACTTAGGCAATGCTGTTTTTGTTACGTGTGTTTACAATGGGTCCACGTGCCTAGCCTAGCCTAGCCTAGCCTAGCCTAGCCTAATCTAACCTCACCAAATGCCTCGTGTCATCCCCAATTAAAAAATAGACCTATGAATCTTTCAGAGTTAAGAGCCTGAGTCTGGCTCCTGCGCTCACGCACGACAACATCCAGCTGGAGCCTTGCCATCTTGGGGGTCTGGGTAAGCGGTAAGACGCATCGCGGAATTTTACGAGTAACATCAATACAGCGGAGGAAAGTTGTAGGGGAGAGAACTACAACTTCCCAGAACGAGAGTTTGTCCAGGAAGTATATCGTTAAGTCTGATCAAAGTGGCCAAGTGGCCCAAGACGTAACGATTAGGCTTCAAGGATCTTGTCCCAAATTCACACACATACACAAAGAATATATTTCCCAATCCTCTTAAGATCTTCTGGAGATCGACGATTGACTTAGCTAGCTGGTCCCATTTTCTAAGCTACATTTTCTTGTGCTTTCACGTGTTTCTGGGGTGTTACGCTGGCGGCCGACCTAACCTAACCTAACCCCATCTGGAGACGCCACATACATCAACTTCTGAAACACCTAACACCTCCCTGAGGCGTTTAATACAATGACACTCGGTAAGGTACACTTTCCTTCAAGAAAACTAAACAAAGTGATTATGATGCAATACTTCCACCCACCATGAACAAGTAATTAAGATGTTATGATGACGGTTAAATACACCGGGAGACAACAAGGACACAAGCTAATGGTTATTTTTACTTGTTCCTTGTAACTCTTCCTTACAACAAGTAAACTCGAAAACAAGATCTGAAATGAAAGTAATGGCATCAATATAGTGAGTATTCAGGGCCTACAACACCCAATAGTGTATCATTAACCTGTAAGTTCCTCTACCTGCCACTCACTACAACACACCATCAGTGAAGCAGGTGAAGGCAGGTGTCACGGCTCAGGTAACATGTAGAATCTTCGTCGTTCAGGTGTTAATCACGCTGGGTAGACGCAGATGGTGAGGGAACTGAATCACTCACTACCTTGTTTTGACGACGACCAACAGAGCGAAGCGTCAAGCCCGGTAAAACTATAAACAACGTCAATAACACTACTCTGTCAAACACACATACACGGCACCAATAGGAAACACACAAACAAACAAAAACACACACATACACACGTTGGGAACACGCTAGAAAAATGATGAATATGTATTTCGAGAAAATAAAAATGTGGGAACACCTTAAGGGATTTTCCTATTGTTGAAACATCGCATAAAGCTGCAGTCATCACCGAGGCTTGTCTATTGTACTGCCATTCTGTCAGCGACCAACCAACACATTCTGCTAATTAATTTTGTCCACACACGAGCCACGATGACAATTACAGTCTGTAAAATCAGCAATTATGATATTACAGCTGTATAGTTTATGTCAGTGCTGCTCCCCGTTACAGCATAATAATCGCCAGGAAAAATATATTGGTTATCTTATACCAGGCAACACATCCAATGAATTATTCACGACACAATCCAGTTTATAACAAAGGTCTACCTGGTATTATTTGACTACATATTTATCGACTCGAAGTGAACTGAAATATAAAATCTATTACAAGAAAAAAAAACAGGATATTAAGAATGAGAACAATTCACCCCGAAACAAATAACCAACTTAATATCGAAATAAAGGTATATTTTTTTACAACACAAATATAGGTATAGTATAGTGTAGTGTGTACTCTCTCTCTCTCTCTCTCTCTCTCTCTCTCTCTCTCTCTCTCTCTCTCTCTCCCGGGGATGAGGGGATGAGACCCACCCACACAATGACAGGAATCCCGAGATGTTACGATAAAAGGAACGAAAAAAACAAAACAAAAGAAAAACCGCCGGAAAACAAAACACCTCACCTCCATCACACAATTATCTCGACACAACAATGGCGTTTAAGTTAGACTTTTTTTCTGCCTTAATTTCCACATGACACCATCACTATCACCCCCTTCCCCCTCTTTGAGAGAGAGAGAGAGAGAGAGAGAGAGAGAGAGAGGTGGGTTAGTGAATGGATGGATAGATGGGCATGTGGATGGATAGGTGGGTGCATGGATATGTATGGATGGATTAATGAATGGAAGATGGGAGGACTGGAAGAAGAAAAAGTAGCAAAAGGACGAAGGAAATGAAGAGAGAGAGAGTGATGATTGGATAGACGGACGGACGGATGGATGGATGGACAGATAAATGAGATAGGATATAGGAGTCTTGATGGAACAAAAAGAAGGAGAAAGGAGGAGGAAACTAAAAAAAAAAAAAGAAAGTGATTAAAGAAAGAAAATGAAAAGGTAAAGGAGGAAGGAAGGAAGGAAGGAAGGAAGGGAAGGAAGGGAAGGAAGGGAGGGGAGGGAGGGAGGAGGGAGGGAAGGAAGGAAGGAAGGAAGGAAGGAAGGAAGGAAGGAAGGAAGGAAGGAAGGAAGGAAGGAAGGAAGGAAGGAAGGAAGGAAGGAAGGAAGGAAGGAAGGAAGGAAGGGAGGGAGGGAGGGAGGAGGGAGGGAGGGAGGGAATGACACATAACACAACCGTGACAAGTTAGCACTGAATATATGAAGAGACAGATTAACATATGCATGGACACGTACAAGGGAGTATACATACAGGTGAACGTGGAGGCGAGTGATACCAGCGGGAATTAAACAGGTGAGGAAACAGTAAGATGTGGTCAATGCACCACAACATAAACAGACAAAACAGAATCTTTAACCCCCCCCCCCCTCTTTTGCTATCTAGAGTTTGTGTGGGTGACTTGCCTCGTAACACCCGACTGCTTCACTCCAGGCCTCGTAACACCCGACTGCTTCACTCCAGACAAACACGGAAGAGTTACACTTTGCCTACGACCGCACGGGAGGCTTGCAGGAACACGTAAGCTGACTCCTTGGTCCAGGCACAAAAATCGACCTCCCTCAGTGGGGCCCCGTCAGCAAAGTCTCGAGGACGTGTGGAGGTGTGTTAAATTTATGAGTGTAATTATTTAAACTAAAATTTGGTGGTTTTATCTCTGCTCTCACAACACACTCACTAAAATAAAGGGGAAAATAAATCACGAAAACTGCAACTCTCTCTCTCTCTCTCTCTCTCTCTCTCTCTCTCTCCATCTATCAGTCTATCTATTTATCTCTCCGTCTCACCATTTATCTAGTGGAGGAGGTGTGGTCTCCTGACAGAACGCTACTATCAATCTTCCCTCCCGCAGGATCAACAGTTAATGCCAACAGCAAAGTCATGTTTTGCCACCGAGACGCAGAGGCAGGGGACGAGAGGGTGGAGGGAAGGGTGGGAGGGAGAGATCGTCGAGGGAAAGTGATTGTGGTGAGAGAGGTAAGAGGGAGAGTGAGGTGGGGGAGGTGAGAGGGAGGTGGGGAGGCAGGGGAGGTGAGAGGGAGGTGAGAAGGGAGGGTGAGGAGGGAGGGTGGGGGAGGGTGAGGGAGGTGGGGGGAGGTGAGGAGGGAGGTGGGGGGGTGAGGAGGTGTGAGGGAGGTGGGGGAGGTGAGGAGGTGGGGAGTGAGAGGAGGTGAGGTGAGGAGGTGGGGGGAGGTGAGAGGTGGGAGGTGAGGTGAGAGGTGAGGTGGGAGGTGAGGAGGGAGGTGGGGAGGTGAGGAGGTGGGAGGTGAGGTGGGGGAGGTGTGAGAGGTGGGGGAGGTGAGGGAGATTGGGGAGGGTGGGGAGGTGTGAGGGTGGGAGGTGAGGAGGGAGGTGAGAGGGAGGTGGGGAGGTGAGGAGGTGGGGGAGGTGAGAATTCAGGAGGTGAGGAGGAGGTGGGAGGTGTGAGGAGGTGGGGGTGAGGAGGAGGTGGGGGTGAGAGGTGGGGAGGTGAGAGGTGGGAGGTGTGAGAGAGGGTGGAGGCAGGGGGTGGGGAGGTGGGGGGAGGTGGGGAGGGTGGGGAGGGAGGTGGGGTGGGGGGAGGGTGGGGGAGGTGAGGGGAGGTGGGGAGGTGAGAGAGGAGGTGGAGGTGAGGTGGGAGGTGGGGAGGTGGGGGTGAGAGAGAGAGGTGGGAGAGGTAAGAGGGAGAGTGGGGGAGGTAAGAGGGAGAGTGGGGGAGGTAAGAGGGAGAGTGGGGAAGGAGAGAAAAGCGGATTAAGCCTACAGTACCAAAAAAAAAAATATTATCTTAAGAAACGGAAGGAAATAAATTACATAACCCATTAAATAACCCCAAAGGCCGTGTTCATACCCTGGCTCACCCACACATAAGAGGCTGCAATTAAAAGATTTAAACTTAGGACATAATCTAGATTAATATGGTGGCGTTAAAAGCGTCCATGACAGGGCCGCAGATTATAGGGTCTGAGCGAGTGATGGCCACAGGCTGAGGACTAGGATAAGCGAACGGGTAAACTGGTATTAAAGACAGCTGGCTTACTGGTGGTGGCCATAATTCATGAGGACAATGATCTATGGTCTAGCTCGTGTTATCTTGGCTGGCGTCTCCTTCAACATGACGGGGAAGTTTAATAGTCGGCCCCAGAACGTGACACACACACACACACACACACACACACACACACACACACACACACACACACACACACACACACACACACACACACACACACACACACACCCACACCCACACACACACACACACACACACACACACACACACACCTACCTCAGTTGGAAGTGAATGACTCCACAAAACATTCGATCTCTCTCTCTCTCAACAATGCGCTAACACTTATATTCGTGAGTTACATTCCCAGACCGCGAATGTAGGTATGGGGGAGTAGCATCAGCACTTGCATCACACCTGGCGCAGGTAATCACTGCCTCCACAACACTCTGTACGCAAAAACAATTACTTTTCTATACATAACTTCTTACACACCTCTCAGTACCTAGCGGGTTTACCTTCGACCTCAAATTCGTGATGTCAGTTTCCCTAATACGAATTTCCTGTTTTTATTCCCTTAAGTTATAAAAGCCTTTCTTGACACCCACGTGATCTGATGGCAAGCGAGTGAGTTTTACCCTTTGACAAAAATCGTGGCAAAAACAAGAAAACCCATTCCAAAGTGATACCGCGAGCAACATGTTACACTACTACCCAAGGTTAAATTTATGCCGTGTATAAAGTCAATCTGTTTGAAGATTTACAATAACGTTACCGTGTGAGGGATGACGGCCAAGACAACACAACTGCGAACCTTTAAACAGCCAGACACAACCCTCGGAGGAAAGAGTGAGTCATCATTATGGTAGCTTGGCAGGTCAGGGACTTGCTGAGGACATTCTTGACAGCACATCAAAATACTCAACCCAGATGACGAGGAGTGATTAGCACCAGCAAGGATGATGGGAAGGAGAGAGATAAGGAGGAAGAGGAGAAGGAGAAGGAAAAAGGTGAGAGAAGAGAAAGGAAAATATGAGGAGGAAAAGAAAGGAGAACTAGAGAAAATGAAAAGAGGGAGAGACGAAGTTATAAAGACTAGGGAGGAGGAGAAGATCAGAGACGTGCCAACAAAAGAGAGAGAGAGAGAGAGAGAGAGAGAGAGAGAGAGAGAGAGAGAGAGAGAGAGAGAGAGAGAGAGAGACAACAGCAGGAGGCACAAGTTTCCAAAAAAACCATCAAGAATGTTTTAAATAAAGGAGTGTTGCGACACAACACATAAAGCAACACATATAACGATTCTTTATCAACATGGCCAATCGACTATTCAACTAGGCAGTGCTTACATTCTCAACACACGCGGCGAGCCCTAACAACAGGAGGCACTGCGAGCAACACCATCCACCCCTGTGCTTGTATAACTCACACCCCATTACCCCAGTTTCTATAAAGATCCATTTTTTTTTCCTTTAATTCATTTTTTTTTCATTCTGTATCTAACGTGCAAACTTTAAATTAGCTACGATAGAGAATTGACATAAGAATAATGTCCAAATTTAACCGAAACTCTACGTGTTCAAAATATCCTACTTATCAAAAACATAATCGAAGCAGTGTTTGAAGGACATTTCGGATCATTTAATATACGGCTGGGCTACGTCAACCTATGCCAGCACTTTACCTTTATTTGGCTACCTTGGATTACGGTCACGTCTTGTACTCACCTGGAAAAAAGAAAACACATTGATTTGTCATCGAGATCAACAACTGGGATTACTGTAGTGACTCACCTGGGATAAGAAAAAAGTGATGAGTGTGATGAACCAACAGAAGGTATTGTGGCAGTAACAAAAGCCTGTATAGTGTGCGTTGGGGGGGGGGGTACTTCTCAAATAGTGATCTCAGTCTTTCATTGTCGGTTACCATGGAAAGGTCTTGATGAATTCTTAAATGATTTTATAATCACACTTCCATCATGTGTATTTTTAGATGAACATTACTAATAATAATTGTATCGTGTCACACCATTAATGTCATACTAAAATGTCTGCCTCACTTAACCTAACCTAACCCCAGCGTACCAGTCCTAACCTCACTATAAGCTTGAACAAACATAAGCGTGGGTAACTTGAGGATGACGCTGATGAAGTGAGTGAGTCTTGTCTTGGCCCCTCGGTACACCTGGTGAACTATCACAGGAACCAGAACCAGTCTACATCTCATCAGCCCACCTGGTGACTTTAGGATGCAGAAAAAAAAAGTTCGAATAATTTTTATTTTAAGAAAGTCAGATGACACACACACACACACACACACACACACACACACACACACACTAAAAGAAAATAAGTTCGTGACATTGTAAACTCTTCACTCATTTGCAACAACATTAAAAATAAAAATAAATGCAACGAAAACGATAACTGGACAAGAAAAAAAAATCGAGTTACAAGGACTGTTTAAGGAGGCTGAAGATACCACGAACAGTGTGCCGCAGGATACGTGAGGATACGACGAAATCCTTCAACATGACGCAAGGGATATTATATCATGAAGAGACTGCCCAGTGCCCACCACTAACCCAACCCTACTGACGACACTGCCGCAGATAACAGTTCTAAGATCTCAAAACACACACACACACACACACACACACACACACACACACACACACACACACACACACACACACACACACACACACACACACACACACACACACACACACACACACACACACACACACACACACACACACACACACACACACACACACACACACACACACACACACACACACACACACACACACACACACACACACACACACACACACACACACACACACACACACACACACACACACACACACACACACACACACACACACACACACACACACACACACACACACACACACACACACACACACACACACACACACACACACACACACACACACACACACACACACACACACACACACACACACACACACACACACACACACACACACACACACACACACACACACACACACACACACACACACACACACACACACACACACACACACACACACACACACACACACACACACACACACACACACACACACACACACACACACACACACACACACACACACACACACACACACACACACACACACACACACACACACACACACACACACACACACACACACACACACACACACACACACACACACACACACACACACACACACACACACACACACACAACAGTGCACAAAGAGAGCGAATAGAACAGTTTACTTATCATGCGCAAGTGGATAGTCACCAGTTCGAGTCCCGCTTCCGGCAGCTGCAGAATTGGTACCTAACTTTACAGCTGAGAAAGTTAAAGACAGTAAGGTGCAGTACCGGCCACACGGTTTCATTACGTACCAAAGTGTCATATATTGTTTCCAAAATATGCTGACCTTAGAGAAAATACTAGGCAAACACTGGGCAGGTCAATGTTATTATATTCGACGACAGAGCCACCAATCCTGACTATAATTTGTACAGCAATCGACCCACCCACCATGATGTCGAGTAGTGTTAATATGTCGAAGAGAAGCAGAGGAAGAAGAGCTGGATATAGAAACGTAACGCACTTCACTCACAACGACCAAAGTGAAACGTAAATCGAAACACGAAATAATGATATAATGAAGAGGGAATAAATAGCGATGAGAACAACAATAACATCAGCAACAAAAATAACAGCAGCAGCAACAATACTGTACCATCAGCTGCTCAGGAAACCACGATAAAACCTAACACACTTACCACTATCATCTCTACACACACACAGAGGAGAAAGTTATGTGGCTGACCGTCTGACAGTCACAGCTGGGAGTAAGAGTATAGTCCCTCCAGGTAAACAAGGTGTGTTGTGAGTCGAAGCTTCTGAGGCCACACTTCAACACATCTAAAACTGCGGAGATTGTGAAGATGAGATGGCCACGTTGAACTCGTCTTGAACTCGTCTTAAGCCCGTCTTTGTATGCTGATATTATTGCTTCTGTCTACTCAGTATTTCTCTATAGTCTGCTTTTTCTGTTTCCTATCTCTTATTCTTCCTGTCTATGAGCAATGTTTACTTTATATAGCGTGCACTGATTTTCCGTCTACCGAGAAAATATAATTCCGCTGACATTATTTTTTTGTTTATATTTTTCTACCCACTTACCCTGATTCACCTGTCTGCTGACCCAGTACGTGAGACCAATGAGCGACCTACTTGGACATTCGCCCCTAACCGATGCTAATCACCACAACAATGACTGGTATTTACAACCATTAATCACGGCACTGAAGGTATAAATTTCGTCACCACGGCCTCAGTGTAAGCCATAGCCATTTAATGTCTTATAAGCGTAAATACATGAGTTTGATTCAAGAAGAAGGGAAAAAATCTAGATTATTTACATCAAAGAAAAAGAGAAAATTAATTGAAAAAGGAAAACAGTAAATAATGAGAGGAAACAAGAAAATAAGAGTAAATAAATAAATAAATAAATAAATAAAGAAAGAAAGAATAACACAGTCAAAGTTGAAGAATTATGGGAACAAGAATATTAACATGTCAAAACACATCAACCCGCCTTTTAAGCTCGCCTTGTTCTCACCCGGAGCAATTTTCTGTTTTGTCTCTCAGCAAAACATTGGCGTATTGTAGACGGAGTAAATACAGTGCCAGAGAGAAGTGGTAAATTACAGTCAATGGTAAATGGAAAGTGGTAAATAGAATACAATTATCGATCATGAATAGCGACCAAGCTCAAACACTCATTATTTAATTTTAACACACAAAAAACCCGACCGTCTACCTAAATCAGAGTAAGGTAATCAAGAAGAATCAGTCAACAGCTGCGTTCGTGTGGATTGCTTGGCGGGTGCAATGAAGAGCCCCGTGGTGTGAGCAGGTCGGGGGGTGCAGTGAGGAGCCCCATGGTGTGAGCAAGTCGGGGGGTCAGTGAGTAGCCCCGTGGTGTGAGCAGGTCGGGGGGTCAGTGAGTAGCCCCGTGGTGGGCAGGCCGGGGGTCAGGAGTAGCCCGTGGTGTGAGCAGGTCGGGGGTCAGTGAGGCCTGTGGTGTGAGCAGGCCGGGGGTCAGCAGGCAAGTGAGCAGGTCGGGGGGTCAGGAGAGCCCCGTGGTGAGCAAGCCGGGGGGTGCAGGAGGGGAGCCCCGTGGTGTAAACAGGTCAGGGGTGCCCCTGTGGTGCAGGTCAGGGGGCAGTGAGGAGCCCCGGTGGAGCAGGCTCAGGGGGCAGTGAGGAGCCCTGTGGTGAGCAGGTCGGGGGTGCAGGAGGAGCCCCATGAGCAAGTCAGGTGTTAGAGGCTTCCCTGTGGTGTGAGCAGGTCAGGGGTGCAGGAGGAGCCCTGTGGTGTGAGCAGGTCGGGGGGGCAGTGAGGAGCCCTGTGGTGTGAGCAGGTCGGGGGTACAGTGAGGAGCCCCAAGTGGTGTGAGGCAAGTCGGGGTGCAGTGGAGAGCCCCATGGTGTAAGCAGGTCAGGGGTGCAGGAGGAGCCCCATGGTGTAAGCAGGTCAGGGTGCAGGAGGAGCCCTGTGGTGTGAGCAGGTCGGGGGCAGTGAGGAGCCCCATGGTGGCAAGTCGGGGGGCACTGAGGAGCCCTGTGGTGGAGCAGGTCTGGGGGTGCAGTGAGGAGCCCCGTGGTGTGAGCAGGTCGGGGGCCAGTGAGGAGCCCCGTGGTGTGAGCAGGTCGGGGTCAGTGAGAGCCTGTGGTGAGAGCAGGTGCAGTGTGAGCACGGTGTGAGCAGGTCGGGGGTCAGTGAGCAGCCCCGTGGTGGGCAGGTCGGGGGTGCAGTGAGGAGCCCCGTGTGAGCAGGTCGGGAGGCAGTGAAGACCCCCGTGGTGTGAGCAGGTCGGGGGTCAGTGAGAGCCCCTGTGAGTGTGGGGTGCAGGAGGAGCCCTGTGGTGAGAGCAGGTCGGGGGTCAGTGAGGAGCCCCTGCAGGTGTGAGCAGGCCGGGGGGGCAGTGAGGAGCCCCATGGTGTGAGCAAGTCGGGGGGTGCAGTGAGGAGCCCCGTGGTGTAAGCAGGTCAGGGAGTGCAGTGGGAGGAGCCTGCGGTGAGGCAGGTCGGGGGTGAGGAGTGAGCCCTGTGGTGTGAGCAGGTCGGGGGGTTAGTGAGGAGCCCTGTGGTGTGAGCAGGTCAGGGGGTGCAGTGAGGAGCCCTGTGGTGTGAGCAGGTCAGGGGTGCAGTGGAGGAGCCCCTGTGGTGAGCAGCAGTGAGGAACCCTGGGGGTGCAGGAGGAACCCTAAGGAGAGTCGGGGGGGTGAGCAGGCCCCATGGTGTGCAGTGAGGAGCCCCGTGGTGGGAGCAGGTCAGTGAGGAGCCCCGTGGTGTAAGCAGGTCAGGGGTGCAGGAGGAGCCCCTGTGGTAAGCAGGCCGGGGGGCAGTGAGGAGCCCCAGGGTGAGCAGGTCGGGGGGGCCAGGAGCCCGTGGTGTGGCGTGCAGGAGCAGGTCGGGGGGTGCAGGAGGAGCCCTGTGGTGTGAGCAGGCCGGGGTGCAGTGAGGAGCCCCATGGTGAGTGAGCAGGTCAGGGGTGCAGGAGGAGCCCTGTGGTGTGAGCAGTGTCGGGGGTGCAGGTGAGGAGCCCTGTGGTAAGCAGGTCGGGGGTGCAGGAGGCCCTGTGTGAGCAGGTCAGGGTGCAGGAGGAGCCCGTGAAAGCAGGTCGGGGGCAGGAGGATCCCTGTGGTGGGCATGGGGGTGCAGTGAGAGCCCTGTGGTGTAAGCAGGTCGGGGGTGCAGTGAGGAGCCCTGGTGGGCATAATGGGGTGCAGGAGGAGCCCTGTGGTAAGCAGGTCGGGGGGTGCAGAGGAGGAGCCCTGTGGTGTGAGCAGGTCAGGGGCAGTGTGGAGCCCTGTGGTGTGTAAGCAGGTCAGGGGTGCAGGAGGAGCCCGTGGTGTGAGCAGGTCGGGGCAGTGTGGAGTTCCCGTGGTGTGAGCAGGTCAGGGGTGCAGGAGGAGCCCTGTGGTGGCAAGCATGTCAAGGGTGCAACAGGAACCCGTGGGTGAGCAGTCGGGGGTGCAGTGAGGAGCCCGTGGTGTAAGCAGGTCAGGGGTGCAGGAGCCCCGTGGTGTAAGGCGCAGGTCAGGGGTGCAGTGAGCCCCTGGTGTGAACAGGTCGGGGGTGCAGGAGAGCCCTGTGGTGTAAGGCAGGTCGGGGGGTGCAGTGTGGAGCCCCGTGGCGTAAGCAGGTCGGGGTGCAGTGAGGAGCCCTGTGGTGTAAGCAGGTCAGGGGTGCAGTGTGGAGCCCCGTGGTGAGCAGGTCAGGGTGCAGGAGGAGCCCCTGTGGTGGTGCACAGGAACCCCGTGGTGCAATGTGCAGGAAGCCCCGTGGTGTGAGCAGGAGGAGCCCTGTCAGAGCAGGCCGGTGCAGTGGAGCCCCGTGGTGTGAGCAGGTCGGGGGGCACAGTAAGGAGCCCCGTGGTGTAAGCAGGTCAGGAGTGCAGTGTGGAGCCCCGTGGTGTGAGCAGGTCGGGGTGCAGTGTGGAACCACAAGGAATGAACAGGCCGGGAGCGTGGGAAAAAAAAACGTCCCCCTGTCAGTAAGAAAATGGCTGTCAGAGAGCTCCTACACCTCCACCACATTATAAAAGGAGCATCAAGGTGAACTACGTATGTACGCTCTGAGCTACTTAAGTAACAAAACCGCATGTACCCGGAACGAGGGAGGGAGGGAGGGAGGGAGCGGGATGGAGGGGGGTAGAAGCAGGTGGGGCGTGAACGATTGAAGGGAAGTTTTCTCAACATAGTATGAGAGACAAAGAACCCAGGAGGAAGAGGAAACAATGATGATAGTGATGATGGTGATGATGGCTTTGGTGGAGTTATTAGAGGAAATATCGGAGGTAGTGGTGGTAGGAATGGAGGTGTGTTGTGGTAGTGGTGAAGGAAGCAGCGATGGTGGTGGTTGTGGTGGCGGCGGCGGCGGAGGAGCGATGGTGGTGGTGGTATTGGCGGAGAAGCGATGATGGTGGTGGTGGTGGTAGTGTAGCAGAGTGAAGGCCAAGAAGTAAACACCATTACTTTCCACAGACAATAGATCAGCGCCAGCAGTGCAGCTGCCCGCAACATTATTGGCTCACACAGGAGGCTTAATCAATCTCCATTAGCTCAAATAGTTGTAAGATAAGAACTGATCAACGTTACGAAATCAGTCCTGGGTTCAGGTTGGCAAAGGTTCGTACTATGAATAGTTCTCGTAAGTGATGATGTAAGAATGTACCTAACTGGTCACCTTTAACTAACGCACAAAAAAATAACCTCCAATTTAAACATCATCCGGGCGTATATAAACCCTGCCCACGAATCGTTATCATGGCCGGATATATAACGAACTAATGATCTTATTACTGTAGATTAATATAGTCAACGATGATTATCTCATACCAGGGTCTTGGGAACGCTTCTCAACCAAAACACCAGCGATAGAACACATGCAATTGACGATCAAAATACCTAAGTAAATCGCCAAGTAATTTAATAAAACGAAAATATATCAATAAAATAATTATTTCCCACATTAGTATTTTACCTTAAATACCAATTGTTCACTTCCAAGGTATTTTGACTACGGTAATATCTTAATCATGGTTATAAGAGTAGCGAGTCAAAAAGCATTATGGTTTAAATCAGATGATGCATTAAATGATCCACACCTGAGGCAAGTGAAAGTACAGTCCATTCACTTAAACCCAATAGTATTTGAGATAAAAGTCACTGGGGAGTCGAATGGATGACTACGCAGTAAAATGGTTTGAGCAGATAGAAACAGGTGAGAGGTGACAAACTAGCCAAAAAGATTTATAGCAGCAGAGTTGAAAAGATAACTACAAGAAGGGGGAGTAAGGTTAGGTTATGTTAAGACTGATTGTTTCTAGTAGTGACAACAAGAACGAACCTCATGACTTCACTACGTTATAAACAGTGAATATGGTTACCAAGTGCTGTTAATGAATGGGTTAAGAAGATCTCACTGTGTATGGTAGATTAAATGTGTATCCAGTGTTGCTTCAGTCTTCTTCTACCACTCCTTTCTTGTCTGTCTTCATCTCCCTTATTATTTTCCCCGTTACTGAGCTCTCTCTCTCTCTCTCTCTCTCTCTCTCTCCCAAAAAAAAACCTGCATAGTTATAGAGAGACATCAATAACAACAAACACAGAAGCATTCCCTGGACGGTAAATTCACCTCGCTATCAATAAAGGTCGATGGCGAATGTGAGCAATTACGACTTGTCATTCTTCGTCTCAACCCTCAAACCTCAGCAGTATTTTAGCGTGACTACAACATGACAACACCTCGTAAACACAACACTGAATTGAGTTTTGTACAGAGAACTCAGCAACAAGAACTGATAAGTGTCCATAGGAATAACCAGTATCCACGACGTAATCAGTTCGCCTGCCAACAAACCGTGGACTCAATCTTGTCGATAACACAGCCACCAGCACCAGGGATCTACTTCTACGACAGCGAGTCACGACACGGGGTGATCAATGATTCATGCTCCAGAGGTGTTGTCAATAATCGGCCTTCGAGGAAGTCTGTCATGCCACTACCAAGCTAACACGTGGCCAACTAAACCAGGGTAACTCGAGGAGTTATACAAAGTTGTGGAAGGGGTGTGTTTGACAGGTGGGAAAGTCATGGCATTTTCTGTTTTGTCTGACATTTCTGTGAACGCTTTTCGTGACTGAATGACGGAGCCACTAACGGAATTTCCAACCTTATCCCCTTTTCCTGTGTAAACTAATAACCACCTTACTAATACAACTCAGGATCAATTGGATCACGTTAAGATTACACACCTTACCTTATTCCACCTAATGATTAAACACACCCTAATGCTAACCTAACCCACCCCACCAGGTAGCGGTAAGGAGATTAATCAATAGGTGAAGGTGCCGTAGGTAGTGTAATGTTCAAATGATCCCACCAATTCGTAGTCAGTCTTGTTACCGCCCACAGGTAGAATATGAAGGCCCATAGAAGGTACAGAATGAATACTTACTAACCAATCTGTTGCCCACTAACAAACTGGTGCCGATAATAAACTAATTTAGAAAATCACTGATAATAAAACCTAAAAAAAAACAAAAAACAACGGTAGAGGTAGGAAATATTTTACGAAGTTAATTGCTTTTGACCTAATTAGTAAAAAGGTAAATATAAAAATCACATAACGAAAGATAAAGAGAGACTTCATGTTAAGAAATAAGAGAACATCATAAACAGTACTGGCGGGAGATACAGACACATACTGTAACCTGTATTTACCCTTAAGTCATAATTGAACTTAGTGAATCAATAATCTAGTTTCCCACATTGTTAACATTGGGGAAATAATACACATGGGAACTAAGATACTTGTATAAAATAACAAATAGATCACTTATAACTAATACAAAAAACTGTGCAGGCAAGTTCACGTGTGCCGAAAGTTATCATGACAAAATATATTACTGAACTAAATAAAAAGATAAATATTAGAAATTACTTACACTAAGAATAAAATGCAATAAATAAATAAATAAATAAATCAAGGGAAGACGAACCTAATTAATAAAATGATACGGGGCAACTATTTAAGAGTGAAAAGATCTCGTTGGACAGTCATTACTATTACGATCCAATCTGATTTTCTAAGCTTCCTATTAATCTCTTTATCACATGTACTAAAGGCCTTGACTACTAAAGTAAAATAATCAGTATGCAGAGGATGTCATCTCTGTTATCAATTAAAAGAGTTGTGATAAGAGAGCGGCATTCCAATTAGACACTTCCTCGTTGTCACTCTTCAATCTTAAAACTGTGAAATGTGCTTCCGCCGTATCTGAGTCCACTGTCTGGTTAATTGGCAGATGTTGGAGCATATACACACTGGGAGCATATACACACTAGGAACATACAGTATACACACTAGGAACATATACACACTGAGAACATAAACACACTGGGAACATATACACACAATACACGTCTTATTTACACACTTACTATACACAAACTTCAAAAACAATATCATGCTTTATTCACTCCACAGATATGAAAAATCTGGATAAGGATGTATGAATGATCAACAGGGGTACACTATGTTGTTAGTATATGTATAGTGTAGTTATTCATATCTCCTGTATATAATTAAGACGTCTATTCCATATAAATTATTATGTTAATATCTGCACAGCCTTGCATTTTCCGGTTGAGTAAGTCGTGAAGAACCGCCAATATGTGAAGAAAAAATCTCATTGCTGGCCACTTCAGATTAAAACAGGCTAAACAGTTACACATACAATAGTTACCGATAGAATCTACAGTTCCACGACCGTTTTCTCTCGTCTCCATTAAACACCGTTTTCTGTGGCTCTGCAACTAACGCTGACACTTGCTTATTTTAAAGTGTTCTGGGCGATATTCTACGAATCTACGGCGAATTCTTTTGATAGTAAAACACTCGTGGTTACTAAATCAACCATACACCCAGAGTTACGTAACTATGCATGACACAATGATCTACTCAGTGACTGTTCAGTTGCCTCACAAGGGACAGCGTGTCTATAGTACCGACCACAAATTCCAGTAAACTGACCCATACACCCACAACATGCAGTGAGTTAACGACTTATTTTCAGCGTGGTTTGTGTACGTGTCTCAATAAGTTAAACATCGCGCGCCCTGATAAAACAGTGGTGTGGTCTCCATCTCCAGCATAACATCTACAAGACCTTTGAGGGACTTCTTAGCTTTTACTGGTGGTCTTTTTAACCCACGTTCTTCAGCCCGGAATTATAATTAATGGCGGCTCCAATTTATAAGGTCAGCTATAAAAATACAACATGATTTAAAGAGATTTTATCCTCTGTTTAATTTACTGTTTGCTTTCTAATGTATATATTTTCCTGCAAAACTGACTTATTCCTATATGAATTACACAACAAGTACAATAGTCGTGAATAATTAGCACAAGTTTAATTACAGAATAAATGGACTTACGTATGACTAGATTTTTTCATTATAAATGGTAATGTATCTGGATGTGTATGACAAACAAACACATCAATCATAATAGTAGATATATAAATAAACACAAAATTATAGATCTATTTCGTTTTGAATTTCTAACAATAACTCTCGTTAAGCCAAATACACAAGTTACTCCCCACTCCCGCTGCTGTGTCCGTTTTCTCTCGTTCTCACTCCTACTTGTTACATGGGATACTTCGACAAACCCATTTCACCCTTTTATGCAGGTTACGTTTGCTTAACTTACTGTACAATGGGTTAGATTTCGTTAGGTTAATTTAGGTTAGATTAGGTTTAATTACTGTACAATAGGTTAGGTTAGATCAGGTGAGGTTAGGTTAGGTTTAATTACTGCACAATAGGTTAGGTTAGATCAGATCAGGTTAGGTTAGGTTAGGTTAGGTTAGGTTAAATTACTGTACAATAAGTTAGATTTGGTCAGGGTCTGAGTAGAGGGTATTAATAATTCTCCTCTGACATGTTATATCCGGGTTCAAGACATCTTATCAGTCAGAATCAGCAGTTACAAGGACGCCATATGAGTGTATCTCCCACCGAAATATTACCTTGTGTTATTATTCCACTCTCGTCGTCTTCTAGTACTAAGAAAACATAAGAACAATTAACTACAATTATTACAACTGCTGGTATTGCTGTTATGTTTGTACTCTATTGACCACGACAATAACATACATTGTTTATCACCATAACACCATACACTGTTCATCACTATAACACCACACACGCACACTATACATCACCACACACACACACACACAATGTCATCACGGCCAGCATCATACACAGGACAGTTAATGGCGTAGTTAAGTGACATATTACCGTAGTTACAGGCTCCCAGCGGCACCACTAAGTGTCAGCTCGTACGTTAGGCGGCGCAGCGTTCAGGCATAATGGCTCTATTACAGGTTAACTTACAACGTGTACAAGACAATGACGGCATCGCACCTCTAATTCCACCCCCGTACCCGGACCCGGACCTGTGTTTTCGTATTAAAATCAGCGGACCTGAGGAGGATTTGATGAAAGGTGAAGAGGAAGAAGAGATAAAGAGGGGAGGAATAAATATGTAAGGAAGGAGGAGGATTTAGACGGAAAGAGAGGCAGAGAGTAAGGGAAAGATAGAGAGGGAACGGGGGGAGAGAGGGAACAGGAAGAGAGAAGGATAATAGGGGGAGAGAGAGAGAACGGGAAGAGAAGTCAGAGGAAAGGGAAGCCAGAAGGGGAAAGAGGAGAAGGGGAAGAGAGAGGAAGTGAGAAAAACAGGAAGTGGCGGAGGGGTGGGAAAAGAATAACAAGAAAAATGGACAGAGGAGAGAAACAAAGGATAGAAGAGGTGAGGAGAAGGGAGGGAACACCAGACTCCAAACATTAAATTATTTTATCAACAAAAAAGGTTCTCATAAGTGTTTGATTACTGAAGACTCTTGTATGAAATAAAATAAAATAAAATAAAATAACTAAATAAAATAAAACCTAAACAAATTACTGACCTGAAGACATAAGGTAGGGTCACAAAAAAACAAGTCGTTGTTTACATGAATCAGGTTAGGTTAGATTAGGTTAGGTTAGGTTAGGTTAGGTTACGTTAGGTTAGGTTAGGTTCCCATACGCTTCAGTCCATGAGGAGGCTCAGGCAGTGAGGTACAGGTCAGGGAGAATATATGAAGGTGAAGGAGAGCAGCAGGGAAGAGGAGGGGCGGCGAGGTTGGGTCAGGGCCAACAGAGGTTCTCTCAACACAGTTTCTTATAAAATAGTAATAATTTTCCTGGGAGGTTTCCTTTGTCCTGTTTCCCCCTGCTGATTGAAACTTTTTCCTGGTGACAAAGACACAGTAAATGGGTTTTTATCTATACAAATACACCGGATTTTGTCACTAAATGATCATTATTATTTATATTCTTTCACCAATAAAAAAAACCATTGCATCGGTACTTTCGGTATTTACATGTAAACCTGTAAACCAATGACCACTAGCTCCATGGAACAGCCCCCAGCCCCACCCCTCACCATTTGATCAGTCGGTAGATGCAGCCCCCACCACGGTCACTCCAGGTAACTAGGGTGATAATGACTGTGAACTTCAATTTACACAAGTTACCTGCTTGGTCCCTGGGCATGACTGGGGCGCTACGACACCCCCATACTACATCACGCTACTAAACCAACGATCATGTGTGTGTGTGTGTGTGTGTGTGTGTGTGTGTGTTATGAAACGCATATTAGCATAATAAAACAATAACTCAAACTTAAATAATTAAAACAAGAAAAAAAATAAAAGCGATGAAAAAAAAAGGAAAAAGCTTTGAATAAAATAAATAAACGACGGTAACATAACACAATCATCCGTCACCAGATCTTAGACCGGTCATGAACGAGCCATTTAGGTGCCGGAGAGATTAACAGGCTTCCTCTCCTCTCATTGGCTTAACGAGGCAGTGTTTAAGTGTCTATTGTTTTAATATCTATGTGGACGGTTTAGTATATAGGTATAATGTTTAATGTATAATGTCGAACCTATAATGTATAATGCTATCTGTCCATTGTTTAGTGTATAATGTTATATACGTATTGACAACATTCATCATCCAGTTTATCATCCCTGTCGTTCTCCTCTCCAACTTGTACCGTCTTTACTATAATATTAAATTAAATTCTACATACCTTAAACATTTATAATAATTTTCTTGGTATTTGTCATCATTGGATATTTCTATACTACGACTGTCGACATTACTAAAACCCATAAAACAATAATGTTCCAATGTTTACCTTTCTTCTTAGTCGCTAATAGCTTATGTCATCTATACTCTTTGCTATTCCCCTGTTCGATTATCAATATCCCCCCCCCTCCCACTTAGAGGTGAGTCCAAGAGGCGGATGTGTCTGCCGTAGATGGTCAATGAGTATTAGCGAGTCGCCTGGAGCGCCGTTGTTAAAATGGTTGGCGCTAACAATGGTTCCTGGTTCGGCGCACCTCTTCCGGGGAGAGGGGCTTTGTGTACACTCTTAACACACACACACACACACACACAGCTGGTCGGTCTAATACTAAAAGAGCTAAATACACAGTCAACCCACAACAAGTGACAGTGTTTCACTAGCCGCCGTCCTGCCTAGGTAAACTAATTGATTTTTCGTGCACCGTCACATAATCTGGCAGCCATTATGCACGAGCCAGGCTTGAATAATTCACTGATCTCCCCGAGTGCTGGAGTGTACACACACACACACACACACACACACTGGGGAGACGGCTGAATTTAGAGGAGTTTTGCTCGACTTGTTGAAAAGCACATTGCGAGGAGTCAAGTTTAGCGGCAGGTCTAAGATATTTAGTCCAACTGAGAAACACCAGATTTTGGAGAGAAAACACCGAAGAGTTTTGGAGGAAGTTAACTGCACAAGAAGGGCGTCAGATGCTACTTATTAAAAACTAGCTAAAAATACTTGTACATAACGGGTGAAGGATACTAAGGACTAACAGTGATAGACATACAGACAAGGATATACACATAATATATAAAGACAGATGGACATACACACAAGGTGATATATATGAACACAGAAAAACTGAGATAAAACGAGAGAAAGTTGAATATATTTACACTCAGAGACAGAAGGGCACAAAGACAAGACAGAGACCAATTCATACACGCAAGAAAAACACGGGGAGAAGAAGTGGGTGGATAATACAGAATAGGACTCCGCCGCAACTGTAAATCACCTCCTACAGTATCCTTCACCAACAGTCAGTGCTTCAGTAACCTTTAATTATCCCCCAAACAGCCAATCCCCCATCACCTTACCTGGGGGAGGGGCGTGAGGGGACGGTGAGGGGATGGGGTGTGAGGGAAAGGTAAGGGGAGTGAGGGGGAGGAGAGGGGTGTGAGGGGAAGGTGAGGGGAAGGTGAGGGGGTGGAGGGTTAATGATAGGAGGGCGGGAGGTAAGGAGGGAGGGGGGAGGTAACAGAGTACGTCACGCCAGGGTCAACAATACCTGGGGTTGGATCATTTTTCTCTCCCGTAACTGGAGCCACGTCGAGTCTCAGTGGAATATCGTCGCCATTTTGCCCGTTATCTCATTGCGTTATCAGATCTGACGTTAGTAAACAAAAGTTAATTCATAAGATATAGTCTCAAAAGCTGCTTACTCACGCTGCCATTCAATTATCACACCAGGCTTACTCCTCCATTCATTCACCTACCTGACTTACTCCCTCCCCCCCCATTCATTCATCACACCAGGCTTACTCCTCCATTCATTCACCTACCTGGCTTACTAACTCACCAATTGATCGGAACGAACCAATCCCGGCTCAGCTCTGCTCAACAGCACAGTGGAATCAATATCACCCCCGCCCCCACACACACCACTGGTCACGTGAGAATGATTTTACACCTAAACACACCACACAGCCACAAACCATCAACACACACACACACACACGTACGTGAGTTTGAGAGTGTGTTCAGTCATTTTAAACTAAATTACGAGCACGTTCAGGACGAGCGGCTGACAACATGTTTTCCCCCAACTGTGTGTGTGTGTGGGTGGGTGTGTGTGTGTGTGTGTGTGTGTGTGTGTGTGTGTGTGTGTGTGTGTGTGTGTGCGTGTGCGTGTGTGTGATAATAATAATAATAATAATAATAATTAACGGTTTATTGAAAGAGCTTGGCAGCCAGAAGGCTGAAAATATACAGTTACATATTTGGGGAATGGGTTACGAATTACAAATAATATACAAGTAACATAAGTGACACAAATAAGACATATAATAACTAGATGGGGAAAAAGCTCAAACTACAGTTCATTTCAACATAGTGACAGTGCAAGGAGTAGTGTTTACTGGGAGTGAATACACTGATTTATTACAAGTTATTGATAATTTTTACAATGGTTGGGACTGGGCTGTTCTTATAGCGATCAGTTTGTGCACGTATGGGCTGGATGCGGTTGTGGTGTCGAACAGCAATTCTCCGGACTAGGGATCTCAGGTGGTAGTAGGAGCCGGTGTCGGGGATGGTGTAGAAAGCTTCTTACCAAATTTGCAGATGAGGTCGTGGTGATGGTCAGTGAGAGTCGAAAGGGTCAGTGTGTTGAGCGCTTCTTGATATGTGGAGTAGGAAGGGGAGAGAATAATCTTGCATGCCCTCTTTTGCACTTTTTCTAGGTGTTTACGTTGTGTGGCATTTAGGGAGGAAGACCAGGTAGGGGAGGCATAGGTGAGCTTGGGAAGTATGAATGTTGTGTAAACACTGAGGAGCTCGGGTGCAGGAACTCCGAGGGACTTGAGTCGGCGGAGGAGGTGGAGACGGAAACTGGAGGATTTGACAACTTCACTGACGTGTGGTTTCCAATTTAGTTTGTTGTCTATGGTGACGCCGAGGAGCTTCGTGGAATCTACAACCTGGAGTGTGTTCGGACCTAAAGTAATGGAAGGAGGTGGGACAATGTCGGAGGAGAGGTTGATGTGCATAACCATGGTCTTGGTATGGTTGATGGTGACATAGTTGTTGGTGGCCCAGTTTTGGAGACTGTTCAATAAATCCTGAAGGGCGGTATAGTTAGGAGCAGAATTGTTGACGCTGATCCCAATGTATTATTATTATTGATGTGTGTGGTGTGTGTGTGTGGTGTGGTGTGGTGTGGTGTGTGTGTGGTGTGGTGTGTGTGCCTTACTCGCCTTACGTCAACACCTCAAGCCCACCACCATCAGCTGACAGTAATCCCGTCTCAATAAGTCCACCCCCACCACTCCACACCTTCCTCCCCTCTCCTCCCACTCATTCTTGTCCTGTGAATACCTCCTAAATCCCACTCAATAACGTCCCTCTATTCTACCTTCTGTTCCAGCCACCCCCCCCACCTCCCTCTCCAAGTCCCACTCAATGACGTCATCTATAATAATTCACCCCAATCCCAGGAGACCAGTTCAGCCTTCCTACACAATAAAGTCTTCGGTAATCTACCTCTGATCCCACCGCTCAGCTCACTAAACCCACCTCAGTCTCACTTACTCAAGGACTCTGGACATATAATCCTTCTATACACAGCGGCCCCGATTGACGTCACACAGTCCACCAATAGCTGACGAGAGAACAACGCCTAAACTACCTATAATAATAATTGTTCTCACCGCATCGTCAACTGCCTCATCACACTATCCTGATAATTATAAGAAATACCTGTGAATAATTACCTGTCAGCTGTTAGGTAATAAGTGTATTTACCGAAAGGAAGTGATAGCCATGCTTGTCTCTCAGTCTATTTCTATAATCCTTAATAAAGAGATGATTTATTGTAGCCAAGACTGACATTTAAATAAAGGTTAACAGATAGATACAGCATTGGAAATTTGCCAGGAAAAATTCTCCACAGGCCGGATGGGAAATGAGAGAGAGAGAGAGAGGAGGGAGGGAGGGAAGGATGGAGGAGAGAAAAGGAAGGGGAGGAAGGAAGGAAGAGAGAGGATTTAGAGAAGGAAAGAGGGTGAGAGGGAGAGATAGAGAATCTGTTTGTTTGTCCAGGAGGAACCAAGTTGCAATTCCCTCCCCAGAGTCCACATATTTTCTTCTTTTACGATCACTTCCATGGCCAGTGCCCCTCCCCCCAAGCGGAAAATGGGCAAAGAAAATGATTTTATTAAACCCTTAAGACATGTATAAGACTCGTATTAAACACAGATATCTAATATACTCAAACAAATATAATCTAGACATATTACTTGTACATTTAATAATCCCAGAGTCCAAAATACACCACACATTAAATAAATACTTTCAAGAGTATTAGATATTTGCCAGAGTATTATAGATATTTGCCAGAGTATTAAAGGAATGTAAGGAAGAGCTTAGTATGCCCTTAGCAAAGTTGTTTAACATGTCATTAAAAACAGGTGTAGTACCAGAATCCTGGAGGATAGCGAATGTAATACCGATTTTCAAGAAGGGGGATAGATCACTATCCTCTAACTACCGCCCAATCAGTCTAACATCAATAGTAGGCAAATTACTGGAAGCAATCATTTGAAACTCTATTCGAAATCACCTGGAGAAGCACAGATTGGTCAATGATTCCCAGCATGGCTTCACAAGCGGACGTTCTTGCCTAACTAATCTATTAACATTCTTTTCATCAGTTTTCGAATCAGTGGACGAGGGGCACAATTATGATGTGGTATATCTCGACTTTAGCAAAGCCTTCGACAGAGTCCCCCACGAAAGACTAATTAGAAAGGTAGAAGCACATGGCATCAAAGGTAACATCCTTAAATGGATTAGGGCGTGGTTACAGGACAGGAAACAGCGAGTGAGCATTAACGGCACTAAGTCCCATTGGAGCAACGTCACAAGTGGAGTTCCCCAAGGCTCAGTACTTGGACCATTATTATTTATTATATACATAAACGACATAGATATCAAGGCTCAGTACTTGGACCATTATTGTTTATTATATACATAAACGACATAGAGACGGTATAGACAAATAACATAAGTAAATTTGCTGATGACACTAAAATAGACGTGTTATCAAATCTGGACGAGACTCCGCAAAATCGCAGGAAGATCTAAACAAATTTTCTGGGAATGGGTCTGAAAAATGGCAGATGAAATTCAATGTCCACAAAATGTAAAAGTACTCAGTATAGGAGGAAAAACAGGGAAAAACCCAGATAACTAGACAAAGAACAACAGATGTAGAAATCCGACTATGAGAGACGCTGAGGAGGCGATAAGTAGGAACCTTGTCAGTAAACAATGTGTTTTACCGTATCAGTTAATAGTACTTGGGTTCATATAAAGGAGGTGTTAGTTACAAGACTGAAGGAGGTCATCCTAAAACTGTATCTTGCTCTTGTGAGACCACACCCGGATACGAAACTGCCCTGGTCACTGTATTAAGCAGAATGGATATAGAATCCTGGGAAAGAATTCAGAGGAGAATGACAAGACTAATCCCGGGCATTAGGAACCTTGAGTATAGAGACAGGTTAAAGCATCTTAATTTGCACTCCCTTGAGAGACGTAGAGCGAGGGGCGACCTGATAGAGGTGTATAAGTGGAAGGCAGGGCTAAACAAAGGGGACATTGCAAAGGTACTCAAACTATCCAACCAGGAGCGAACTCGTAACAATGGTTTTAAATTAGACAAATTTAGATTTAGGCGTGATATAGGTAAACACTGGTTTGGAAACAGAGTAGTGGATGAATGGAACAAGTGACCAAATATCATCATTAACTCGAATACGCTGAATTGCTTCAAACATAGGTTGGATGCTCATATGAGCAATAGGGGTTGGGTGTAAACGGGACTGCCCAGTATGGGCCAATAGGCCCGCTGCAGTTTCCTCCATTCTTATGTTCTTAAACCACTTCAAGACATTCAGCAGCAGGTAATCATGGCCCAGAAGCAGGTAATTATGGCCCAGAAGCAGGTAATCATGGCTCAGCAGGAGGTGACGCTTGCTGGCTCAGATTCAAGACCTCGTGAATGATGTTACTGTCACAAAGGCAGTCTAATGAGGCAGTACCGGCACCTTTCCCCAACACTGAAGACATTACAAGTTACCGAGACCTTTACACTCTACTGGGTATGTCACTAGTCGTCCTCTCCTTCATTATCAACGTCTTCTCCTTCATTATCAACGTCTTCTCCTTCATTATCAACGTCTTCTCCTTCATTATCAACGTCTTCTCCTTCATTATCAACGTCCTCTCCTTCATTATCAACGTCCTCTCCTTCATTACCAACGTCCTCTCCTTCATTACCAACGTCCTCTCCTTCATTACCAACGTCCTCTCCTTCATTACCAACGTCTTTTCCTTCATTACCAACGTCTTCTCCTTCATTACCAACGTCCTCTCCTTCATTATCAACGTCCTCTCCTTCATTATCAACGTCTTCTCCTTCATTATCAACGTCCTCTCCTTCATTATCAACGTCCTCTCCTTCATTATCAAGAGGATACACTCAGACAACCAAACCCTTGCGTAACCGGCCAACCCTCACAGCTGACACACTCCCACCAGCAACACACAGCCATAACACCACAATACGTCCAAAGATTAAACACGGACGGTAAGAGCTCAAAGCACTCTTGACTCTCACTGTGACTCTTAACCTTCGTAAATGATGGTTTTGTAACGTGTTGAACTGTACGAATTATAAAAGAGGATTTAATCGCCATGTATAAAGGTGGAAAGACGGTATATGGTAATTATTTTATGAACTTTTACTGAAATTAGTCCTCCATTTTTTTTACACATATTGAGATGATATTTACACACACACACACACACACACACACACACACACACACACACACACACACACACAAGAACAGCTCTGGGATAAAAATGGGGAGGAAGAAAAGAAGATAAAAGAAGGAAGAAGAGGAAGATTCACAGGTAGAGGGAAAGTCTGTGATACAAGCCAAGACCTCGACGGGATAAAGCGCAGGGGAAAAAATACACGAGAAAAAGTGTAGTGCAAGAAAGGAGATACAACAGGAAACAAGGAAAAGGGGTAGAAACGTGTACAAAATGTGAACAAGAAGAAGAAGAAAGAAAGAAAGACGACGAAGAAGATGGAAGAAGAAGAAAGAAAGAAAGAAAGAAAGACGAAGAAGAAGATGGAAGAAGAAAGAAAGAAAGAAAGAAAGAAAGAAGAAAAACCCAGAGGGATCTCAAGTTTTGTGTATATTGAGGTAAATGAATCGGGGAATATATATATATATATATATATATATATATATATATTCCAGCATGGTAGAATGTGGGTGAGGGGAGTAGGTGGGGTAGGGTGGGGGTGAGGGAAGGAGGGTGGGTGGGGGAGGAAATAAGCAATACAAGGGAGAGACCTGATAGAATGTTCAGGGAGGGAGGGGGGAGAAAAATGCGTAGGGGGACAAAAAAAAATAATAATCTGAGGAAGAATCTTGGTGTGGCCACGTCCTGTGCCGGGAGCGAAGATGAGGATTGATTGTCTTAAAGAGGAGGGGGTGCTGCCACGGTCCTGAGGTTCACTGGCCAACAAGTTTCCCCTATCTCACTACCCAGTATTAAACCATTTCCTTTTATATTGTGGTGGCGGCTCCCGGAGTGCTGCCTTTCACACCTAACCTAACCTAACCTGCCTTACACACCGATTTCACACGTCAAGGGTCATGAGTTAAC
>NW_024720711.1:852441-927619 GCF_018991925.1 Homarus americanus
CAACTCTCTCTCTCTCTCTCTATACAGCGATAAAGTCACGTACGAATCTATGATATAAACGAGGAGAGACATGAATGTGCTGGTTCTTGTATCGCCTGAGGGTTGTATCCCTTGTTAAAACTCTTCCAAAGACGAATTTGCTGGCGTGTGTTGGTGTGTTCCCCTCCCCCATGGCCACACTTACCCCACCCCCACATATCCACACTTACCCTACCCCGACATGGCCACACTTACCCCACCCCACAACCCCGATCACTACTACAGCTCGTCATTGTCCGAGAAATAAAGCATTAATAGTTTTACAATGTTTTTGTTTTAAATTTCCACACATGAACACACGCATAAAAAAAACGGCCATACATACTAAGAAAAAAATATATACCTTTTAATTTACACACACACACACACACACACACACACACACAGCACTATGGGTCTTAACCAGAGTTGTGGCGCGGTCTTCGAGGTCAAGATGGGTCAACGGTCGAGCTACTTGTGAGAATACCTCCTTTTTTATTCCGTTTACTTAAGGAAGAATATTATACTCGTTTACAACCACGCACGCACGTGTGTGTGTGTGTGTGTGTGTGTGTGTGTGTGTGTGTGTGTGTGTTTTGTTATCATTGATTGAAAAATAGGCTCACTGTGACATGCTGACGTGAGGTAACAAGCCTACTGATTAAACATTAAGTAAATTATAAAAAAAGGGTGATTCGTGAACGGCCATTGACGAAAATAAACAATTAATTAGCCGTTAATCATGTGTTTTGTGAGGAAAGGTTAAGCGGACGTTATGAGGCCATTCTACTTATATATCTCTGCGTAATTTCACTTTATCGCATTATTTCGTGTATATCGTTATGATCATATTTTCGTCCAACAATGCGTCTCTTCCTAGGGTAGGGTAGGGTAGGGTAGGGTAGGGTAGGTTAAGTTCCTTTTGTACACCGCCAACACCCCGTTTGCCTTTGCACTTTGTTTATGTAGGATAATGAAATTTGCTCTTGCTGCTCAATATCCCAAACTCTTCCTACTGGGATAATCCTTCACCTCGCCGCCCGCATCATTAATGTAAACAAATGATCCTCTAAATGTTTAAGTGGATGACATTCAAGACACAGTGATGATAATGACAACAACACGAGAAGTCTCACCACCGTTCACTTCACCTAACCTATCGTAACCTAACCTAACCCAACAGCACATGGCCGAGGGGAATCCAAAAGTTTTCTTGGAAGGGCAGCAAGCGCCTAACAAGTACTCTACCTCTCTGTCCCTCTCTCTACCTCTCAGAATACAGAGACTAGTGAATCGTAGGGTGGCAGTGGACAGAAGTTCCTGAATGACGTGGTGTACTGAACTCATTGAAGCCGCTAGAGAACTCGGGAGCTTCCAGCGACATATTCCAGCGCCCCAGGAGAGTAATCCAGAATGGGAAGTGACTGCTACAGACTGTCCTACACTCACTCAAGGTACCTTACACACTGTTCACCACAAGTTACAAAGGTTCTGAAGAGTACTAAAAATGGTTACTAGATTTACCACAGGTTTTCTTGAATTAAAAAAAAAAAGTGTATTTTTATTAATTATATTCCTCAGGTGGATAACACTTTCTTGCCCCACACACACTGTTACATTACAAGTCATCACCGGAAGGACTGCACGAGCGATCAACTGTATCATACGTGTAATGCTTTTGCCACTGCGTGAATTAAAAGCTGAACTAGAACATAAATATGGGAAACAGATGTCTAGTGGATGAGTTTAATTAGTTTGTAATGAGTTGTGTCGCATTAATGGAAACTAATGTTGTTAATTGTGCACCCCCGGACCAAGACTCGTTATTCACTGATGAAAAATGTAAATGAAAATACTTTGTTTTGTTTTTTTGTAGGCGATTATTATGCAGGAGTGTTGATAACAAAAATAACATTACCACTGTATAAGGAACATAATATAACTCTACTCAAATGTTAAAATATCGTTGACTTCTAAAGCAGGAAGGAAGTGGTGACTGGAGGTGAATAATGATCAAGAACTGGTAATGGATCAGATCAAATTGTAACTGGTAGAGTGGAGGAACAGTTTACAGTTAGATGAAGAATGATATATGGAGAGAAACACAGGGGGTAATAATGATGATAAAAAAATTAATTAAACACTCTTATCGACGTCTACACAACACACAGTCAGACGGTGATTATATTAAACATACATCATAATTATAAATATTCTTCCCTTAATCCCATATTTAACAAAAGATATGTTAATTACCCTTTAATGGATACCCCCCACCCCTCATCTACCCACCCAAATTAACATAAACTACAAGGTAACATCAACAGGTAAACAGGTAATCGCAGACTCTTAATTATAGACGACGCAACCAAACTACATCACCCTGAACACAATTATGACCCGACGAAATTAGATCATTCAAATAAGGGAGAAATTTGTAAACCTATGTTGCTTAACAAATAACATAACAAGAGTGACACGCTCCACATCGCTCAGGTAATTAAGTTAGTTTGTTTATGGTCATTTGTGATAATTATTTACCTACACACACCTTCACTGCCACGAGGTAAAATAACCTCCTCCACTGTGTGTGCGTGGTTGTAAACGAGTATAATAATCTTCAAGTTTACAGGTAAAAAAAGGATCTCAACTGAAAGCTGGCTCGACCTGTGACCAATCGTGACCTCGACGGCCGCGCCACAACTCTGGTATGTGTGTGTGCGCGTGTGCGTATGTGTGTGCGAGCGCGTGTGTGTGCGCTGGGAGGTTAGCCAAATAAAACATTAACAGTGGCGTGTTCCCTAGTGAAGAGGATAGAGGTAAGGAGTCTACCAGGGCTAACAAACGAAGGCTAACTAAATGAAAGACTCAAGTGTGTCGAAAATTATTACACCAACACCGTAATATTCTGTGGAACATAACATTCATCAGCATCGTAGTAATCTGCACCATAACACCATGTATAATAATGTACTGTGTCACACTATACGAACGATTGTCATGTTAAAATAAAAAGTTTTACATAACACATTCATTACCTTTCACGAATGACAGATTATGATACGTGTGTTTAATATAAAAAATTGTCATGAAAAAAAGTTACTAATTCTGAATATAAAACAAGAGTGAACTGAATACTAATGATGATTTGATATTATTGTCATAAGACGAGAAAGTAATTAACAAGTTCACAACCCGATAATTACCCCTTTTAGCATTAGGTTAGGTTAGCATTAGGTTAAGGAAGGTTAGCAGTTAGGCTAGGTTAGGTTTGCATAGGGTGGTTAATCTCAAATTAAACTAAGCTGGGGGGGCTAACCTCTAGGTAATCCACAAAGGCTTCATAAGTTAGAAAACAAAGCTTAAGACACATTACACCGCTAATAAACAACAAAACAAATAAACAATAAAGTTACGCCAGCATAATACTTACCAACAGCCTCGGAGGAACACACACACACACACGCGCGCGCGCTTTGTTTACGGCACCTGTGGAAATAAATAAAATTCCATTATATATAAAAAACAACTTTAAAATAATAATCAATCTAAATCATTAATTATATATTAATGTTGTATTTAACAATTAGTTCAACCGATCTGAAGATAACCTAACCTAATCTAACCTACGTAATTTTCTCCTATATCATATATATATTGTGGTGTTTTTGACGTTTCATTCAAAATATTCTATAACCTGGAAATAAATCTAAAGTTTTACACGTATATACAATTTTACCAATAAATATAAATCGTGCTTTTATTAATTGTAATTCCTAGAGTTCACAAGATAACTCGATCCTGTTCCCCAAATTCAATTGATCATTTATTATATATATTTTGGAGTTATATTTCTCTTTTATGGCAAAAATAACAGGGGCAGAAGTCAAACATTTACAGTGATTAAAGTGACCTTGAACTACAGAGTGGGCGTGATTACAGTGTGCGAGTGACTACAGTGAGTTCATGAATACAGTGATTCGAACAAAAAATATCACTATCACCTTGTCTAAAGTAACTACCCCCCCCCCCCAGCACCACCTCTCTCTCTCTCTCTCTCTCTTTCTCTTTCTCGTTCTTTCAAAGTATACGTATACACAGTAAAAAAAAGTACCTCGTGGATTATAACACTACGGACGAGGGATAGTGGAATATGCGTGTTAATCCTGTATTATGGTGGTAGCCCTGCTGTCCTTGCCTGGGAGTGTCCTCACATATCCTGTCGTGGAGACCTTTCCCATACAGGCACGCATACCAACCCTCCCGGGATATCAGGTGATGTATGGATCATTACGAAAACCAGCTGAACTCCCCCACCGCGATACCTCTTTTACTGTGTGTGTACATATGTGTGTCTGTATGCGTCATCTTATCACTACCTCTAATCTCGATTCCTCAACATGGACCGCAACCAATTACACCGTCCAGAACTAAGAAGTAAACATCCTCGTCAATTAGTAATGGTTTATATTGTTTGCCACCAACTCGTAGGAGGTAAACACGGACAGTTACCGGCCCTTGGAGCTCTAGAGAAACACATTTATGAAGACGAAGCTGATCTAACCCCATCTTATATAAACCTAGGCTAACACCATCTTGTATAACCTAACCTAAATCCAACTTACATAACCTATTCCAATCTAACCTAGGCTAACACCATCTTGTATAACCTAACCTAAATCCAACTTACATAACCTATTCCAATCTAACCTAGCCAAACCTAATCTAACCTCAGTTTGCCCCAGCCAATAGTAAGTTCCACCACCACCACCACCACCTCAAGGACAAACCCTCTACTATTTCGTTGATAACTTCCTTCACGTCGTCAGCTGCTACGTGATACAGCTGACGAGAATAAGATTAACACATCAAAGGCCACGAAATCCAGGTTCAAAGTGGATGTTCTCCAGGGATTATCCTTTTGCCGGCGTCGCTTCAGGTATTCACACAGTGGATATATGTGGATACATCTCCTCACGTCTCATTTGTATAATTTACAAGTAGTTTAGTTTTTTTTTTCTACTACGGGAGGAAATTATGAATGATTATCAAAGAGGATATTAGATACTTAATTTATACTAAGAAAAAAAATGTTGAATTATGTACGATATAAAATAAATAATAAAGGCAGAGGAACTTATAATTAATTAATGAACATATTGCCCACAAAGTCTAATAGATCTAAAAGAATATATATAAAATAAATAAATTAAAAAAGTACTAATAAATATGGATGAGGGAAAAAATGGATAAAATTATACTGATTAGGTAAAATAATTTGAGGCGGACGCTGTATGTACTTAGGCCCTGTAACTGTATTTATTAACTACAGTGAATAGTGTTGCTGTAAACTCGGTCGCTGCTCAACTAATTACAGTAATGAAGGTACAGCCGAGGTACTAAAACTGTATTGTTTTTTTTTGCTGTATCACTCAGTGGAAGTTAATTAACACAGGAATTCCTAAACACACAAATTAACTAATAGCCATACCATTAAAACAGTACCAGTATAAGCAATCGGGAGCGTCTGGCGTTTACCTCAACTACACTAAAAAAAAAGTTACTGAGAACTACATCAGACTGAAGTTCGCTCGCCTGTATGAATTACTCCTCAGTTATTATGCCAGCTTAAGATTTATCCCAATAAATGAAGTCCTCACAGTTGGCCCAAAGCCTTCCACTGTACAGCAGCTCCAAAGAATGTCAACACAAACACCGGGACTCCTGTTGTCTCGGTTAGGTTGTCAAAATCATTAATCCGTTGTGTCATATTCTCTCACAAAAAAAGTATTGATACTTTTTGGAGCGAGTGTAGAGAATTATTCAAAGTTAAAACCTTCTGATTGGTTTAAAAGTGTGGCGTCAGTTTATAAGGGAGGCTGGTGTGGATTAAACCAAACACCATCGCCACAACTACCAGCGAATCCCCCCAGGAGGCAGTAGGCTTAGCAGTACCCACACCCGTAAAACACCCGTAAAACGTCGTGGCCATTACACTGTGGCCATTACACTGTGGCGTAATGCATTGAAATGGGAGTTAAACGTACGTCATAATCCACTGGCAGAAAAGTGCAATGAACGAGAAGAATTAATAATGAATAAGTTAGGATAAAAACGACATTACACATGAGCACTATAAAGGTGTTAAGCACAGGTGGTGGGATCGAAACCTACTGTATGTTTATATTTTTAGTGTTTACCTGAAGGTGGGGCTGTGTAACGATCAACACCTGTGTATTAATTTAAGGCGGCAGTACTGACTTGACGAAAACAAAAATGTACTACAGCAGGGAGGAGAGTACAGTACTTTTGCTACAGTTTCTATTATTACAGTGCTACTTACCTTGAATTGGTGTGGTTGTAATTTTCAGGGGCTTTGCTGGGAGGAATGGGGGAGGAGGAGGAGAACAAGTGGTCAACGGAATCACAATTTTCACTTAAAAATCTTATGTTCTTAAAGTCATTTTTACTCTACGTTCAACATCATTAATAAACTGAACTGTCTTTAGGTTACTTTCAATGATCTTGTCTTAATTTTCCTCAGTCGATCGTAATTAAATTTCACCATCACCACTTTTTCACACACAATGCTCGTCACTTTCTTTAACTCAGTTCTAAGTTTTCTTCGTCACAAATACGAGTTTTTATCACCAATTCAAAATTTATTCACTAAAAAGTATAAATGTCTTGTAAGCTAACACAGTTGTAAGTCTTTCAAATGTATGTGCGAACAGTCACTAGCATTAAACAATACACAATAAATTAAAGAAAAACTGACAGACTGACACAGCCATCCTCTCCCACTCCTCAACCCAAACTGAGCACCTTGGACCAATCAGGCGCCTTAAACACGCATAATCGACAAAACTTCTATCGCAAACTACCTGGTACGTCGTTAGCCAACACGGGGAGAAGCTGACGCCTTCGTGTGTTTCAACCTATTGTCGCTGTATAAATAATATATTCATTTGGGGAGCGGGTGGTAGAGAGGTACCGTTCTTGCCTCGCAAGCAAAATGTCACGGGTTCGATTCCCGGGCCAGCGGAAGTTGTTTGGACACTCTTCCTAGTCCCCTTCGTCCCTGTTCACCTAGCAGCAAAGTAGGTGCCTGCTGTAAGTCGAAAGTTGCGAATTCGTATTCAGGGACAAGTTGTTGGAACTTCCAATAACTTGCTTAGATAATAAACCACTGACTCTTCAGGCTTCTACGCCCTTGACTCTTCAGGCTTCTACGCCCTTAACACATGAGGCATAAGGCAAGCATGAGCTTAGCATGCTTCCCTGTTGGGCGCTGTAAAAGCTTCTGAGCTTCACCTTACACAAGGATGTAAGGGGGAGCCCAATAAATAATATAAAAAAATATATTCATCTATAACTACGAACAATTTGTTGGATTATTTTAATTATTTTATTTTATTTGGAATATATTAGAATACTATTGCCTTTGTTCATAATAGTTTCTTATATGGTAGGATACTTGTATGTGTTAGCATGTTGAATGCAAGTCAGTGTGCAAAACGTCCGAACACATACAGGTGTTGTAAACATGGGCTTTGTTGACGCGCTTTTGAGGGAGATTTAATTTCGCTTTTAAGTTATTGAAAGGTAACAGACGTGGACGATGAAGGTTGAAGGAGAGATGGATGAGGGAGGGGGTATATGGAGAGAGAAAAGGAGAGGACAGAAGGAGGAAGGGGAAAAGACTGGGATGGAGAGAGAGGAGGGAAAAAATGAGGGAGGAAAAAGACGGTGGCACGTTCCATTTACACCTCTCCCAAACCATGAACAAAATACGACTAAAAAAAAAAATAATCGCTATTATGCCAAAAAATTCGTCTTCCATGTTCAAAAAATGTCTTGAGAAATCACCCGGACAACCAGTCAATAAAACATACACAGACAGACAGACCGTACAGCCTCCCCTCAACCTTTCGGAACTCATATCCTCCGAGTCAGGAATCCCCGAAAGACAACTGAAGACAGAATGAGGGAGGTGAGGGACAGAATACAATAATAAACAAGACATAATAACGGAGAATGAGGTTTGAATACCACTAGATCTCAGATTACAATATATGGAGCAATATCATAGGAATTACAAGTGTAAAACCAATTCTCACATATTACGATACATATTACATAATCCCTTTCAAATGCAAAAAAAAAAAAAATATTTGTGAGCCAGATTATATACAGGTAATAAACACAGGTGTAAGTATATCGTTGGGTTAAACATTATGAAGATTTATGAACCTGAATAAGACTCAAGGCACCACAATGAGCAGTCTCTCGTGTTCATCAGGTTATTGCTAAATCACTAAATAACTCCTCAACATCAACCTGAGTGTCTGAACTGTAAATAATGTTAATCTGATACGAGTTTAATATTCTGACTTACCCTTGACTTTTGAGTGTTTAATATTAACGTAATGTTTGGTGTTTGACTTTCCTGAATCACTTGACCTTTGGGTATTCCTGAACTCACCTGTAAATAATTCATTAATCTCTCTACCATGTAACTGGTCTCTGAATATCACCTTTATTCACAAGTGTCTGAATTGTTTATACCGTTTGAACTGGCTCGCACATGTCTGACCTGCAAACTAAAAAAAAAATATTCAATGTCTTTATTTCTCGATATGTGGCCTCCAAATCCTATACCAACGGTTGGGTGTTATCCCACACCTATAGATGAGGTTTTGGATAATATTCTGTCTCGTCTAGTATCGACTACACTGTGGGAATATAATATCAAAGCTTAAACCACTAGTCGACTTTGTATACTGTCTTTCTTTAAATGAAAATGCGACGATAAATTGCATTGTTTTCCTATGATATACAAACCTCTGTGATAAGTCCAATACTTATCAAAATCTTTTTGTATTTTTGAAGGTAGAATTAATCCAGAAAAAAGAAGAGATATATTTAACTGGTTCTGATTCAATGGTTCTTATAGACAGTTTGTGTGGTAATATTTACTGTAACTCAAATCCTAAATTATAAAGTAAAGGAAATAGATTATTAAAACTCTTCGTGTACGCCAATGACTAACTGATCTGGTGTTGTAAACCTAATGTAAACTAAAGCAAAAGATCCTCACAGAATAATTACTCAAACTGTAAACTAATTCTCCTCTAAGGCCTGACTGTCACTTGACCCCAATAATACTCACCTAATAACCGTTACCTCACAATAGCGATAGTTTCATAAGGTTGTTAGCGAATAAAAACATGTGGCGTCTATGAAGTCATTACTGGCCCATTAACCGATCTTAGAAAACGCTAATTAGTGAGCAAGAAGCAGTTAGATGCCATGGCCAGAGGGACTTGTAAAACTTTTGTATAAATTGTGTGTTAATACCGAGTAGAATTTGTGCAAACTTTGTACATTTTGTCGCGACCAAAGCTGCAAAGTTTAAGTATTATCAAAAGAAAATCCAAATAAATGTTTTCGTTTAAGGCTCTTAATGCCAGTTGATCGTCAGAGGCTGGCTGTTATTACCAAAGTGACGACGACTACAAGTTCAGAACGATGCATCGAATGGCAAAACTACTCCACTAGTCGTGATGAGAGTTGCCAGGACTGTGTGTTATATGCTACCTGTTAATGTTATTCTCCTCAGTAATTTGAAAGTAAGACTTGAATTATCCACGCTTTACGACCGACAGCATCGCTAAAAGTTTACAAGTTAGATTAAATGGGGATTCCACGAACAATATTTCTATTTATGCTGGTAGGACTAAAACACCTGCAGTAGCTTACCTGAGTCACGAATAGGAGGTAAGGTTACAGGAAATGATACAGTATAGTATTACTCAGAGAGGCTCATCATATTGGTCGTTAATATTGATGTATTCCTTCATTATACATTAGTCATTATTATATTTGTCGTTCTCATAATAATTACACTAATTATGGTACTGTACTAGAAGAGTGAAAGACTCTGTATGTGCAGGCTATACTATATGGGGTTTCATAATACTGAATACAGAAAATATCAATACAACCTGAGACTAACCTAACCTACTTCTCACATATATATAAACACATCCAAACAATACCACGTGCAAAACACCAAAAGCAAAGCTCGCTTGTTATTAAAACATAGATAGTTAACATAAGGAGAACATCAAATTTCCATTTACTTGGGACCCTCGGGGTGACCAGACAGGACTGATACCCACCACTGCCGACACCCATGAAGCCTGGGAGGTGGTGAATGATGCCGTCCATCCGGCACCGCGGGTGGCACCAGGAACCACCGCCTGGGCAAAAGGTAACCATAGAATTGCAATACATTATCAACGTTACTCTACACTCCCATCTTTATGACGTAACCTCAAGGAACAAGTTGATGCCAAATTTTATCAAGTAAACGTTTAAGAAAATGAACTTCGCCGTGTAAACAATATGAAAAGTTTACGAGCCAGATAAGTATACAACCCTCTTACCAGGTGAAGGAAGTAAAAAAAGATACGACCCTCTGAGAACTCCAGCTCAGTCGTTTAAACAAGTCACCGAGTTATTCCGACAAACATCCTTCAGTTTTATCGGTCACGTTTAATGTTGGAATTTTATCTACAAGCGACTACGTGGAGAGAAGAGCTTTCAAGTTCAACGCTGTGTAAAACAAAAAAAAAAGATCTTGAATGCATAAGTTATTCATGTAAATTATTCACGTATTATGTATCATTTCACTGCAAATGAGGATCGTAGCCTCTGTCTGTGTGACGTGTGGACTACCCGGCCCCGCCACGCCAATCTGCCTCAGCAAAAGTGACAATAGCTGAGAGGACAACAGAGCAACACAAGCAGGCCCTTCTGTCTGTCTGTCTGTCTGTCTGTCTGTCTGTTTGTCTCTACGTGTTTTCGTGTGTGTTTGTGTGTGCATCTGTGTGTGTGTGGGTGTGTGACCAATAAGAAAACAAAAATAAAGCTAAATAAACATACAAAACAATACAGGAACTCTAAAAATAAGCTCCAGGTAAAAAAAAAAAATCACCTGACAATATGCAAATTCACCGTCAAGGTAAGACGTTAGTTGACTGCGGGACAAAGCTGAGGGGAAGACCAGACAGCTACAAGTTATGGTAACAAGTTCTATTTACAGGTTCTATTAAGTTACAAGTTCTATTAGCTACTTCTAGTTGGTTACAAGAGGTAAAGAGGAGGAAAGGAAGGAGGAAGAGAAAAATAGAAGGAAGAAGAAGAAGAAGAAGAAGAAGAAGAAAAGAGAAGAAATTAAAAAGGAAGGGAAGGAGAAGAAGGAGTAGGAGGAGGAAGAGGAGTAGGAGGAGGAGAAAGGAGACAAAAAAACAAAATAAGAAGAAAAAGGATAAAGAAGAGCAGACGAAAGCCACGAACATAAAGAGGAACAACACGAACAAACAGCCAGCCACCCAGACATACAGAAACAGACAGACAGACAGACATACAGAAACAGACAGACAGACAGACATACAGAAACAGACAGACAGACAGACATACAGAAACAGACAGACATACAGACATACAGAAACAGACAGACAGACAGAAACAGCCAGACAGACAGACATACAGAAACAGACAGACAGACAGAAACAGCCAGACAGACAGACATACAGAAACAGACAGACAGACAGAAACAGACAGACATACAGAAACGAACAGACAGACGAAACAGCCAGCCAGACAGACATACAGAAACAAACAGACAGACAGAAACAGCCAGACAGACGGACATACAGAAACAGACAGACAGACAAAGCAACAGACAGACAGACATACAGAAACAGACAGACAGACAGACATACAGAAACAGCAGACAGACAGAAACAGACAGACACACAGAAACAGACAGACAGACAGAAACAGGCAGACAGACAGACATACAGAAACAGACAGACAGACAGAAACAGCCAGACAGACAGACTACAGAAACAGACGAACAGACAAAACAGCCAGACAGACAGACATACAGAAACAGACAGACGAACAGACATACAGAAACAGACGAACCAGACAGACATACAGAAACAGCAGACGAACAGACAAGACAGACACACAGAAACAGACAGACAGACAGAAGACAAACATACAGAAACAGACAGACAGACGAACATACGAAACAGACGACAGAAACAGACAGACAGACAACAGACATACAGAAACAGACAGACAAACAGAAACAAACAGACGAACAGACATACAGAAACGAACAGACATACGAAACAGACAGACAGACAGAAGCCAGAAACAGACAGACAGAAACAGACAGACAGACAGACATACAGAAACAGACAGACAGACAGACATACAGAAACAGACAGCAGAAACAGACAGACAGACAGACATACAGAAACAAACAGACATACAGAAACAGACAGACATACAGAAACAGACGAACACAGACATACAGAAACAGACAGACAGACAGACGAACAGACAGACAGACGAACGAACAGACAGACATACAGAAACAGACGAACGAACGGACATACAGAAACAGACAGACAGACAGACATACAGAAACAGACAGACAAAACAGACAGACAGACATACAGAAACAGACGAAAGAACAGAAACAGACAGACGAACCGGAACAGACATACAGAAACAGACAGACATACAGACAGACGACAGACATACAAAAACAGACAGATGACAGAAACAGACAGACAGGCAGACATACAGAAACAGACAGACAGAAACAGACAGCCAGCCAGACAGACATACAGAAACAGACAGACAAACAGACAGACAGAAACAGACAGACAGCCAGCCGAACATACAGATACAAACAGACAGACAGACATACAGGAACGAACAGACAGACATACAGAAACAGCCAGCCAGCCAGACATACAGAAACAGACAGACGAAGACAGACATACAGAAACAGACAGACAGACAGACATACAGAAACACAGCCAGACAGACAGACCATACAGGAACAGACAGACAGACAGACAGACAGACAGACAGACATACAGGAACAGACAGACAGACAGACATACAGAAACAGCAGACAGACAGACACACAGAAACAGACAGACACAGAAACAGACAGACAGAAACAGACAGACAAAACAGACAGACACACAGAAACAGACAGACAGAAACAGACAGACAGAAACAGACGAACAGAAACAGACAGACAGACAGACACACAGAAACAGACAGACACACAGAAACGAACAGACAGAAACAGACAGACAGAAACAGACAGACAGAAACAGACAGACACACAGAAACAGACAGACAGACAGACATACAGAAACAGACGAGACGAAACAGACAGACAGACATACAGAAACAGACAGATGACGAAACAGACAGACAGACGAACAGACATACGAAAACAGACAGACATACAGAAACAGACGAACAGACATACAGAAACAGACAGATAGGCAAGAAACAGACAGACAGGCAGACATACAGAAACAGACGAACAGAAACAGACAGCCAGCCAGTCAGACATACAGAAACAGACAGACAGACAGACAGACAGAAACAGACAGACAGCCAGCCAGACATACAGATACAGACAGACAGACAGACATACAGGAACAGACAGACAGACAGACATACAGAAACAGCCAGCCAGCCAGACATACAGATACAGACAGACAGACAGACATACGAAACAGACAGACAGACAGACAGCAAGAAACAGCCAGCCAGACAGACATACGGAACGAACAGACAGACAGACGAACAGACAGACAGACATACAGGAACAGACAGACAGACAGACATACAGAAACAGCAGATAGACGAACACACGAAACAGACAGACACACAGAAACAGACAGACAGAAACAGACAGACAGAAACAGACAGACACACAGAAACAGACAGACAGAAACAGACAGACAGAAACAGACGAACCCAGAAACAGATGAACAGACAGACACACAGAAACAGACAGACACACAGAAACAGACAGACAGAAACAGACAGACAGAAACAGACAGACAGAAACAGACAGACACACAGAAACAGACAGACAGAAACAGACAGACAGAAACAGACAGACAGAAACAGACAGACAGACAGAAACAGACAGACAGAAACAGACAGACAAACAGACAGACACACAGAAACAGACAGACAGACAGACACACAGAAACAGACAGACACACAGAAACAGACAGGCAGACAGACAGACAGAAACAGACAGACAGAAACAGACATACAGAAACAGACAGACAGAAACAGAGACACACAGAAACAGACAGACAGACAGACATACAGAAACAGACAGACAGACAGAAACAGACAGACACAGACAGACAGACAGACATACAGAAACAGACAGACAGAAACAGACAGACAGAGGCGAACAGACGAAGAAACAGACAGACATACAGAAGCAGACAGACAAAACAGACAGACAGAAACAGACAGACATACAGAAACAGACAGACAGAAACAGACAGACAGACAGAAAGACAGACAGACAGAAACAGACAGACAGACAGAAACAGACAGACAGACAGACAGAAACAGACAGACAGACAGAAACAGGACAGACAGACAGAAAACAGACAGACAGAAACAGACAGAGCAAAACAGACAGACAGAACACAGAAACAGACAGACATACAGAAACAGACAGACAGACAGAAACAGACAGACAAACAGAAACAGACAGACAGACAGACAAACTATATATATGAGAACATGATATACAACAGCAGCCAGCTTCCACCACAAGCCCACCAACTGTGAAATAAATGTATCCCAGAATTCAGAGTAGCGAGGCAGGGAGAAAAGTCAACAGGCCTTCTATAAACAATATCCCAATGTGTATTTTCTCTGGGACTTGGGGAGTAGGAGGTGGGAGTGAGAGGGAGAGGAGAGGAGGAGGAGTGGGAAAGGAGGGGGCAGGGAGGAGAGGAGGAGGAGGAGGAAGTGGGAAAGGAGGGGGGAGGGAGAGGAAGAGGAGGAGGAGTGGGAAAGGGAGGAGCGGGAGGGAGAGGAAGGGAGGAGGAGTGGGAAAGGAGGGGGGAGGGAGGAAGGGAAGAGGAGGAGGAGTGGGAAAGGAGGGGGAGGAAGAGGGAGGGAGGAGTGGGAGAAAGGAGGGGCGGGAGGGAGAGGAAGAGGAGGAGGAGTGGGAAAGGAGGGAGGGAGAGGAAAAGAGGGGAGGAAGGGAGGGATGGCGAAGGAGGAGGGTAAGGGAATGAAAGGAGGGAAGAAAGGGATAGGAGTAGAGAGGGAAGAGAAGAATAGGAAGGTTAGATAATATAGGGAGGGAAAAGAGGAAAGGATGAAAAAGGGAAGGAAGGAGGGTAAACTCAAGGCTGTGACCATTTTATATATTCATCTATATGCACTGCTTGTTGGGTGAGGCAATTTCCTTCGCATTTTCCCCACCGACCAACATACTACTACTCTCTTTGTACTTTATCATAGGTCACAAATTGACTGTATTGTGTTGGTACGTAAGTCTGCTCTAAAATGTAGACGGTTATGCAGGAACTTTCCTTTATTTTGGTTAGCTATTGTGACTTTTGGGCATTTGTACTTATGGTTGGGTTGGGTTGGGTTGGGTTGGGTTGGGTTGGGTTGGGTTGGGTTGGGTTGGGTTGGTTGGGTGGGTTGGGTTTGGGTTGGTTGGCTGGTTGGGTTGGTTGGGTTGGGTTGGGTTGGTTGGGTTGGGTTGGTTGGTTGTTGGCTGGGTTGGGCTCTGGTTGGGTTGAGTTGGTTGGGTTGGGTTGGGTTGGGTTGGTTGGGTTGGGTTGGGTTGGTTGGGTTGTTGGTTGGGTTGGTTGGGTTGGTTGGGTTGGGTTGGGTTGGGTTGGGTTGGGTTGGGTTGGGTTGGTTGGGTTGGGTGGGTTGGTTGGGTTGGGTTGGGTTGGGTTGGGTTGGGCTGGGCTGGGCTGGGCTGGGTTGGGTTGGGTTGGGTGGGTTGGGTTAGGCTGGGCTGGGCTGGGCTGGGTTGGGCTGGGTTAGACTGGGCTGGGCTAGGCTGGGAGACTAATATTACTAAACTCCAGAATTATTCGATTTCATTGTCTCAGTAAATAATTTTGTCTCCATAATGAAATGTTCAGTTAAACACAAATATCTATAACAAAAACGAACCAATTTGAAAGAATATGGAAGAACGTGAAGATTAGGCCTCCAGTTTGTATCATCCTAACAGAGAGAGAGAAGAGAGAGAGAGAGAGAGAGAGAGTGTGTGTGTGTGTGTGTGTGTGTGTTTGTGTGTATGTGTGTGTGGGGGGTGGGGGACCTGTTTAAGCACTAGGATGTATGTGTGTGTGTGTGTGTGTGTGTGTGTGTGTGTGTGTAGGATATTGAAGGATAGCGAAGAATACGATATTGGACATCGATAAACAGATATATTTCTCCCAGTGTGTAAAATATTTATCTGACCAACCGTGGGAGCTTAAGAGGTACATGAACGTGAGTCGTGTTTTACCCAGGGAGGAGGAGAGGGGCGAGGAGGCAACGAGATACCAATTTTCTTTACATTTACATAAAAAAAAATAATATTAACGTTCTTATACTAAAGGAGAAGTAACCAGTTTAAAGTTAGGTTAGGTTAGGGTCGGGATATGCAGATCCCTATTTAAGTGACATCTGACACGCTGGCTTGATAACTTTTACTGGGGAAATTTGTTCATATCCAAAATCTCTCTCGTAAAAAATTTTATAAAATTATTCCGTTGACTCTGAGGGATAAGGAGATAGTGTTACCTTTTGGATTTAAGAGGATGAGAAAAATTAAGTGGTAAGAGGATATAGTGTAGGTGAGTTTACTGCCGTGTAGTGAGACAAATGAGACGACATTAATCACACGGAGGACTGGAGGATATAATAATAATAATAATAATAATAATAATAATAATAATAATAATAATAATAATAATAATAATAATAATAATAATAATAATAATAAAAATAATAATAATAATAATAATAATAATAATAATAATAATAATAATAATAATAATAATAATAATAATAATAATAAAAATAAAAATAATAATAATAATAATAATAATAATAATAATAATAATAATAATAATAATAATAATAATAATAATAATAATAATAATAATAATAATAATAATAATCGAACACTAAACGACCTGACCTCTAAGTTATATGTCGGAGAGTCGTAAATACTGCATTACCTCTTGGTGTCGTCTTTTATTTTTAAGAGAAGATCAGATAATAAATGATCAGGTGAGAGGAGATCAAGTAAGAGAAGATCGGGTGAGAGAAGATCAGGTGAGAGAAGATCAGGTGAGAAAAGATCAGGTAAGAGAAGATCAAGCGAGAGAAGATCAGCCGAGAACGTTTTCTATCCACGAAATTGAAGAAAATTAAACAAGAGTTAAGTTAAAAAGGATCCGACTATGCACTTCACTTAAGACATTACAACACCACACACTCACGTATACCATAAAACAAGTTTATATTATCCTGTACAACTTTTAATCTCCAAGGGAGGAAAATTTCGCACTGCGGTGACACTTTGTAAACAACATGAAGGTGATTCTCTTGGTTGATTTTTTCTGTCTTAAAGCAGCGACTGAAGAATAAAATCTCCCAGCTGCTCACTCCATTAGCTAATTAAGTTTCAATAACAGGTTTTACACACACACAGACACACACGCACACACACACACACACACACACAGACACACACACACACAGACACACACACACACACAGTAAGGCGAGGCGTTGGGTTGACCTGGGAGTTAAAGAGCCACCAAGGCGAGTCGGAGATAACTCTCAAGATTAATAGTACCGGGGTAGGGCCAGTGCCACCTCCCCCCCACCCCTCCTAGATAGTGCCACTCCGCCCACACCTCCACACTGACCTTCATTACTGTCAAGCAGACGGGGTTGACAGAAGGGCGAGGGGAGGAAGAGAGGGATGGGGAGGATATGGAGGGGGAGGGGAAGCGGAGTGTTAATGAGGACTATTAATTTCAAGCAGACGGAGATGGCAGGGAGGATAGGGAGGTGAAGGAGAACGAAGGGCGGTAGGGAGAATAGGGAGATGGAAGTAGGGAGAATAGGAAGAGGAAATTAGTTGGGGTAGAAGAATTGCAGGGAGTAGAAATGAAAGGGAGGGTTGAGAAATGAGAGGTGAACCAAAGGCTTTAATGAGACCCATATATCCAAACCCCAGGATGGCGGCAACAAGGGAGAAGGAAGGGGAGAGACAGGGGAAAAATAGCCTACCTGTCAAGAAGGTGTTAATTAGGTTAGAGTCAGGTGTGAAGGTGTGACGTCATGGTACCCCACCTTAAACTAAGGCGTGTAATTATTGCTGCAATTTACCTACAAATTTCGACCAGGTAAATTTATATAGGAATTAATTCATATGTTACAATATACATACCCTCCATGACAGCTGAAGATTAATTATTTGAACCAGGAAGTAATCGGAGACAATTCTGGTAGGTTATAAGACATTATTGCCGAGCTAATACTAAACATGGACGTAATGAACAACTTACTGTAACATAATATTATTTAAAGGGTCGCTCTCAACGTACACAATTATCATTAACAAGTGAAGGATAAAATTATGATATATGATTTATTTTTAATGATATGAGAGGTTGGTGACCTCCCCCCGCCCCCCTCCCGTCATCAGAGACCTGGTGCAATATTGTTAGTTTGATGCAGAAACTTACTGGATTATATTTTGAGAAGGTGTTGTGTGTTTGCCTGAATTATTTGGCATAGAAGTAAAACCCGCCTGTGTTCCTTGTAAGAATACTGTTCCTACGAAGCTGATATGAGGTATTCAAGAGAGACCAGACGCGGGATAAACCAAGACTAAGCTGTCATCCAGAAGACTTATTGACTTCAGCTTAGAGCAAAGAACCGCTTGTATTTCTCTAATAGTAAATAAATCAAACTAAAATTGATTCTGTATTTCAATAGAACGTGAATGTCATTAAATGCATGAAAGTCGAGTGAAAATATATCTCTGACAGACTTCAAATGATGAAAGTCCAGCAATTAAGGATATTTGAGAAGACACAAGTCCTGAAGACGCCAGGGATAAAAGATGAGTTTTGTGTCCTGGTGTTGGCTGCCTCGCTGGCCACAACACCTGAGGCCGTATAAAAATTTACTGACATAAGACTTACCTTTTAGTTCTTAACTCTCCGGTGGACTCTCCGGTGATAAGTCTGTTTCAAGGTAAAACTCAATGGCAAAATCAAGGTAAAATTAGTATGACAATATTTATGAGATAGTCCATACCTGAGTCACATCTACACTATCCAGCCATAAACACACCTACACTATCCATCCATACCCACACCTACACTATCCATCCACACCCACACCTACACTATCCATCCATATCCACACCTACACCAACCTCTATTTAAAGGACTATATGGAGAGGAAAGTATCTTATATCGAAGGTCCATTATATACGAAACTATCTGCCAAAAGTCATACAAAGTAGAAGAGGCAACTGAAAAAGACGATATTAAGTGATAAGTCTTCAGCTAAGCCAATGAAGGTAACAGCTAACTTACTGACCCATGCACAAGGCTACTCACTAACCACAAGACGCAGATGTTCGACTTGAAATAAACCAGATAACGAAAAATCGATCATTTCCTCCTGTAGCGTAAGATACCAACCAATAAAACAGTTGATTCCTAGCCACAAAATGTTGACTCTTAGCTCTTGCATCTTTGGTAACCAGCGCTTCATTATCTTCTTCCCATTGGTTATGTTTTATTAACAAGCTGGATCCACTCACCACAGTTCCCACTTTCCTGTTGATATTTATACACTTTATATACTAACTGTTTTCACTATATTAATATATTGAAACTGGGTTATTATTATACTTTTTATATATCACTAGAGTTATTAATGAAGGAGTTAATTATATCACAATACATATACTCAGACACACGCACATAGCCACACAGACACAGGCACACATACACACACACGATACCTACATATTATCTCCATCAAATAATAATAATAATATTTCAAATGACGTAGTTACCATAGTTACCATATAACTATTATTAGGGGAAACTGATAAGATTACAAGCCAAGAGCATAATAAGGGTGCTAATGACATACTATTATGCTCAGATAGCGACCATATTCCAGTATACTAAAAGTCGGGGGAGAGTATAACGTTATGTTGTTCCGATGGTCGTATACCAGCCCAGGACCTGATATGTCGCACTAATGGGGTAATATACCAAGGGCGAAATTGGCAGAGGGGTGTAAAGAGGTGTATAGTAGAAGAGGAGGAGTAGGAATAGTAAAGGGGTTTGAGTGAGGAGGAGGAGGAGAGGAAGTGGTTTATGGGGATGTGAGGACGCAGGGAAAGATAAGATAAAGCGGAAATAGTGGCCTGGGTAAGGAGATACATAGGAAAGATGATACATGGAGAAGGAGGATTGGAGTGGGAAGGAAGGAAGGAAGGAAGGAAGGAAGGAAGGAAGGAAGGGATATCAAGCTGCTCCCCTCCCTTCCCCTCCTCGCCTTCCACCTTTTTGCATTCCCTTGCCTCACCCTATCCTCTCCCACCAGTTTTCCATCCTCTTTTTCCCTCTATCACCTTCTTGTACTATCCTCCCTTCTCTTCCCATCCTCCCCTTCTCCGCCTCCCTACAGAGACCCTTCCTTCCTACCCTCCCTCCCTTCCCTTACCAGACGCCCACTCTCCTTCTCCACCCTCCCTCACCACCCTTCCACACCTTTCATCCTTCTCTCTCTTCCTCTCTCCCCTTACAAGTCATCTCTGATCTATTTCTTTTTCCCATCACATACAGAACTGCTATAAAAAAAAATCCAAGCAAATTTAGAAGTGAAGGAAGAAAGATAATTGCTTTTTTTTTTATGAAAGAGAAGTTTTATTTTTCTGCGCCAAAAAGCTATTCACAAAAAAAAAACCAAAGCGAAAAGATAAATAAAAAACAGTGAGAGAGATTGGCAGGGAGGACTGACTGAGAATTATTTCCTTGTGTTGTAATTTATATCAAGATAGATTTTATATACAAGACAATATTGTAAATAGTAAAGTAACACTGACACTAACACACGTGACTGAGTGGAAGTTAAAGGTCATCACCATCATCCTCTCTTATCTGTAACCTTTGACCTCTGTAGTATTTACATAAAACATGGTAAAAATGATGTAAGAAAAATAATTCAAATCTACTGTAGAAAAAAATAAGAAAACAAGGAGCTGAGAGTGAAAAAAAAATCGTAGACGAAAACAAAATAAACACAAGATTATTTAGATCAGCCAATGTTAACATACATCGACGAACAGGGCCAGGTGACATGAGAGAAGTGAATAAGAGTAAACTAGAGGTGACCAATACTACCCACAACCTTCTCTTCACCTCGCTACTCCACCATCAACCAACTCTACCAAAACAGTCATAAATTTTTTGTTCTCCTCTCAGTAAAACTTCTCTCTAGTATTGACATTTAAAAGCCTGACCATTAACCCATACAAAAACAAGTTCATTATTCCTTTCTTCCCATAAGTTAACGAGAAAAACAATAACAATGATAGGATACACAAACAGTCCAGCTATATATCGGAACTATTTACTTCTACGTCCAGACACTAACGGAGAAATATATCGAGTGGTAAACCTTCATTAAATCCCGGTACCGTGACGCAGTTTTTCGCTTCAAGATCTTTACACATACTTAAGAACCTCTCGTATGCCTCCAGCCTTCACACACACACACACACACACACACACACACACACACACACACCTTCCCTTCCATATTTACCCTCGAGAGATTAATAAACACGTGAGCTCAGATCTCCCCATTGAAAAAAGTTCCCTCCTCTCACAGATCTTCTTTGACTCAAATATTTCATAAATCGATACATACCCGAAATATTACATCATTCCATCCTAGTTCCAGTGTTTCAAGGACGGATTTTTTTTTACACATATTGAAGAAATGTTTTATGTTATCTTCTTTACCCTCAACTTCTCCTCATTCTTGCTTAGTGTACCAAGACGGAGGTTGTCAAGATTACCAACCAATTTATCATCCGAGTTTCTTTACCTGTACACCATTCTCTCCCCCTCCCCGTGTGCTCAAATACATTCACTAATACAACGGAAGCATTTATCTTTGTTCCTGTTGATTCCTCTAAAAAAATTCCAATACCAATTTAAACACAATAGTACAGAGAGAGAGAGAGAGAGAGAGAGAGAGAGAGAGAGAGAGAGAGAGAGAGAGCCTTTAGTTACCTCATATTAAACAATTCCATCCCCAGTTATTTTTTTTACCAATGCCATCGCTCGTGAGATATAATCATCCCCTTCACCACATCCCTCCCTATTTGCTAAGACCAATTTATAAACACATAATACAAAACAAACTTTAAAGTTACCCCCTCTCTCATTACACCGTCCGCTGTCCCTCCTTCCCTGCCTCTATCATTAAAGCAAAACTAACTACAATATCTTTCTCTTTCCCCACCCCAGCCCCCTACCACCCTCTTAACCCCTCCACGAGCTGAGAGAAAGTTATAAACAAATACCAAACAAACAACAGATTTTCTTCTTCCTTAATTATAGTTCTTCACCTCCTCATGTGCTCTGTTTGCACCAAGAAAACTATAAACACACACATACATACGTACATAAGCACCTAAGTTTCCCCTCCACCCTATCTATCGTGTGTTCTAAGAAAGTCATCGACAGAAAAGTTCAAAACAAACACATTGAATTCCCCTTCCCTTCCCTTTCCTTCCTCCCTATGCCCTCCGTTTGTACCGAAAAAGAGACAAACATACTTGTACACAAACAGCTAAGTCTTTCGAGAAAATAAGAAAACATTCAAAACAGACACTTCAATTTTCTTCTTGTTCCTCCCCCAAGCGTGCATTTCCTCTTCTTCTTCCTCCCCAAGCGTGCATTCTTCTTCTTCCTCCCCAAGCGTGCATTTCCTCTTCTTCTTCCTCCCCAAGCGTGCATTCTTCTTCTTCCTCCCCAAGCGTGCATTTCCTCTTCTTCTTCCTCCCCAAGCGTGCATTTCCTCTTCTTCTTCCTCCCCAAGTGTGCATTCTTCTTCGTGCATTTCCTCTTCTTATTCCTCCCCAAGCGTGCATTTCTTCTTCTTCCTCCCCAAGCGTGCATTTCTTCTTCTTCCTCCCCAAGCGTGCATTTCCTCTTCTTCTTCCTCCCCAAGTGTGCCCTCTAAGGTGTTCCTCCCCAGTACAGTCAGTAGGTAGTGGTTCCTACCCTCCCCAAGAATCAACATTGACTCCCCACCAACAATGGCCGCTAATATTGACCCAGTGTGTCTCCTTATTACCTGTGTTTATCCTCGTCTCTGTTTCACTCATTACCGTCCAGGCGGAGCAAAATTATTTACCAGGTAATGTTTATATTTCCATTCATCCATATGTTTGTCCCTGACCTTACACTGCCTCATCCATAACCTTTATTTCCCCACGTTATTGGGATGGTTAGGTTAGGGATAGGTTAGGGATAGGTTAGGGATTATTAAGAATTATATATCTTACCCATACATACTCTATAATTCAGTGGGTCACGTGTGTAAATCCTTCTTGAAATCAAACCGGTAAAATGGATCATCTTAGCGAATGCGTTTATCCCCCATACCACTGCCTAGAGTTTCACAACCTCCTTGAGTATGTTAGTATGCGTAGGTACACAATCCCCCCCTCCCTCCCTCATTCTCCCTCTCTTCCTCTTTACACTAAGTTACATATTTACTCGGGGTAAATATTATGAGCGGTGTCGTGTGTCTCACCCACCCATTACCTGCTAATATGCTTTCTCTCTCCTCCATAACCTCAACATAATTAAACTCTTAACACGAATACTAAGTTATATCACACAAGCCCAGATCATTTTACTGTGAAAACACCTAGAATTAAATCAGAAAAATGGACCCAAAAAAAAACACAAAAAAACAAAACATAACTGCAATTAAAGGCTCTTAAGAAAATCTAATTGTGCCGACACCTAAATTGATCAAGACAGAGAAACAAAAAAATAAAAACAGCTTAAAAGAGGCCCTTCTGAGGTAGTCTGACCTTTGCAGCAATAAAAGACAAGACGTGAAAAAAAAATAAAAAAAATAAGGAAAAATATATAAAAAATGAAAATAAGAAAAAAATAAGAAGATAAAATATGATAAAAAATAAGATAAAATAAATCAAAGTAAGATAAAAGAAGGAAAAAATAAGATAAAATAATAAAAAATAAGATAAAATAAGGTGGTTGGGTGTATTGGACCAAGTAACAAGCCTGCTTAGTTACAAATTAATGGGTTGTGAACAGAAAGGGGTGACGATTAATTGTTAATTACACGCAGGTGGTAAAAACTATGAATACGTTTATTATACCGATGGCAATAACGAGAGAGATCACCACCACTCTCACTACCCTCACCACCACTACCACAACCACCCTCACAGCCAACCATCTCTAGCGTCCATCTACTAATTTGCTGGTTCCACTCTATTGCCTTCTTTATCACATGTTCCCCTACCTCCCCTTTCGTGCGCCTGACGCCTATTACGTTCCCCATCCACAATTACCGTAAAGAATCGGCTATTCTTCCTCACAAATTGGGAACAACATTCTCACAATTTGTCCTATTGCCTATTACGTACACTAAACCTTACTCTCTCTCCCCCTTATGCCTGGGATAAAAACATCATTACCACAATGAACAATATATTCTGAAAGTCTTCGCCCGTTTCTTTTCTTTCCGTGTTCTTTTTATTACTTTTTGTCATTATTTAATGCGTTAGTTTCTTTAATTATCTTTTTGGTTATTTGTTTATTTTTATTGTTTTCGGATGTCTTCAAGGATCTCGTTTACCCAATTAACTCCCAAAATGTGTTTATTATTATTAGTAGTAGTAGTAGTAATAGTAGTAATAGTAGCATGTGTCCTATAACGAGTACCCCTTACAGTATCTCAGTGGAATTTCTTCAATGACTATCACATTCCACTAAATGAACCTCGTACCGTATATGGTCATTTTGTCTCTTTACGACACCATATTTTTTGTTTCCCCGGTAGATGAATTCTGATTAAAAAAAATAAATAAAAGGAAGGCGGCGGTTCAGAAGATCAGACAAGATCAGTATAAACAGAGACTCGGTGAACTTTATCTCTAGTCTGGCGAGAGGCATCGAACTTTAGAATCCAATGTTGCGATGACGTAAATCACGCTCTTTTGATGACTTGTGAGTGCTTATTTCCACCCGACGAGAGACAATATCTTCGAGAGTCATCTCGTGCGAAAAAACGAGCGGGCGAGCTAGAGTCAGGATGCAGATTTCCAGATGGGTGTGTCAGGGAACTTGCTGAATATATCTCTAGTGATACCAGCCGTCACACACCTCCTCTAAGCCCGCCTGGGTTCTTCTCTTAAACGTATCTTCGGTTACTTTAGATAAAATAGCAAACAAGAAGCCTGTGTGTCACCAGCAACTGAGACTGTATAGCAGTACAACTCTCCCAGACTGATGCTGGTAACACTGTTGGTTATTGACTCCCAGGAGGTAACACTGCAGCTCACTTGGTGTAGAGGGTTCACACTCTTTCGGCCAACACACACACACACACACACACACACACACACACACACACACACACACACACACACACACACACACACACACACACACACAGCACTATGGGTGTTGAGGAGTATTTGATAAAGAGATGACCAAACATAACCAGGAGTCGTCATAGCAGAGTTGTGGCGCGGCCATCGAGGTCACGATGGGCCAATGGTCGAGCCATCTTTAGCTGTTAACGACCTCCTGTTTTTAACTCGTATACTCGAGGAAAATTATTATACTCGTTCACAACCACACACGCACGCACTCACGCACGCACCCACCCACGCATGCATGCACACACACACACGATAATGAACGAAAAAATACATAAAAAAAATCATCCAATCATCAAATGGTGAAAAAAAACCAGAATCAATTAAGAGAAAAAGAAACAGCGCTCATTTAAGCCAAACTTAAGGTGAATTGCTCACACTTTTAATTAAAGGCTGAGAAGAGTCGTCAGTGAAGTAAATTAAAAGAATGTTTGGTCAGTACCGGCCTTGTTAATGAACTTAAAACAAAAAATAACTTTGCTGAAGCATTAATTAAAAGTCCTCGCTTAATATATTAAAGGTATATATATTTTATCGTAATGTTAAAATAAAGTGGAAATACTCAAGTTACACATTATTACTATTTACATTTTCATAGTACTTTTTTTTATAATATTAATTACATTTTTAACCAAACACAAAATCCTCCATATGTATTTTGTTTTAGCAAGATGTAGAACACAGCAGAAGATTTGCATTATGTGTAACTAAATTAAATAAACAAGAGACGCCATCTATCTCCCTACATGATCAGTTGTTGATTTACTAATAATCTTAAAATGAAATGGAGACTGGAGGGGGTGATGAGAGGATACAGGAGAGGAGAGACAAAGAAGGGGGTGAGGGTGAGGATGAAGGGAGGAAAAGGGGTGGAGGTAGGGCTGGGGGATAGGGAGAAGTGGGAAGGAAGAAGAGGGAAAGGAGAAGGGGTAGGGGAGGGGCAGGGAGATGGGGAGGGGCAGGAGATGGGGAGGGGGAGAGAGATAAGAGGGGAAGGGGAAGGGAGAGGGAGAGCAGGTCAGGCATGTGGGCACTTGACACACATTCAACACGTAAATCTGACTCTGTTTTTATCTACAAACTTCCCAGAGTCTCGTGAGGTCCTGTACAACTCCTGCCGATCTTTCATACCCACACACGCCTCACTCACTCTGTCTGTCTATGTCTGTATGTTTGTCTGTTTGTGTGTCTGTCTACTATTAGTACTACGAACACTCCATCACACACACACACACACACACACACACACACACACACACACACACACGGTACATGTATGGCAGTGGCGGAGACGTTGAAGTAGCAGAAAAGAGGTGATGCCATGGTGCTGGGTTGACCATCAGGACGTGTGTAGTCGGCGCTGCCCGCTAACGCGGCCGTGGTCTCTTGATCATGGAGACAGCTGCCAGCCCGGTCTGTCGGGCTCTCCCCTCCCCAATCTCCTCCTCCCCATCTGGATTTATCAACAGCCTCACACCAACAGTACAGTGCAAAGATTGACGATTAACCCACAATTGATATACAAAAGTGGCAATTTTAACTCGAAGGAAAAGCACAAAAACACAGCAATACTGATTGTGGTTGGATCTGACCTAACATGACCTGACCTCACGGCTTCACCTGACCTAACCTGAAGGATGGAGCACACCTGCATTGCCCCAAGCTACTGTCCTGGCCACGTGGCCACACCCGCCCAACCCGCTCCAGCCCAAACGAGCACGAACTGATTGCTACAAGAACAGCACAGTCCCAACCATTGTAATAATTATCAACACCTAATTATTTTTATCATATTTGTATCACTTATGTTACTTGTACATCATTTGTAAATCAAGAGACCCATTCCCCAATTATGTAATTGTATATTTTCAGCCTTCCGGCTGCCATGCTTTTTCAATAAACCGTTAATTATTATTATTATTATTATTATTATTATTATTATTATTATTATTATTATTATTATTATTATTACACACACAAACACACACCACTATGGGTGTTGGGGAGTATTTGATAAAGAGATGACCAGACATAACCAGGAGGCGTCATACCCGATTTGTGGCGCAGCCATCGAGGTCACGATGGGTCAACGGTCGAGCCATTATGCCATTTCATTGATCTCCTTTTTTAACCTGTATACTTGAGGAAGATTATTATACTCGTTTACCCACCCCCCCTCACACACAGTACAACCATTATCACCAAAAGGCACAGTATTACAGCAATGGCGACCTACGATTCTATTTCTGGCTACAATTCTCACCGTTAGCAGTAAGTACCGTTCACCACTGCAGCTGAAGGCATTGTCCCCACGTATATTTGTTGCTGTCAATATATTCGCTTCACATTTTAGTTGCAGGGGGAAAAAGAATGACTACAAAGTATATATCCAACTATGTCGCTCCAGGCTTGTCCTTCTGAATAAAACATGAGAGAAAACGAGAGGCTGTGTGTGTGTGTGTGTGTGTGTGTGTGTGTGTGTGTGTGTGTATGTGTATTAATGAGTTAATACATACGATGTTCATTTGTTTTTGTTGTTAATGGCCGACTGTTAAGGTATACATTTGAATCTCATATCATTTATAAACTCTGGTTATACATATTGCCTTTAATAATCTATCTGTTGTAGAAAATAGGACCTGATGAACGAGGGCTGGTAACCCTGTCAGTATAAGCACCTTCACAAGACAACAGCAACATACCCTAGAAACATATAAACAACGTGAATGTGTCGACGGCATAAAGTTAAACTCTACGGACACGACCACCCGCATTTCACTATCTTTTGATTACCATTATTTAATAACCTAAACAGTATCTAATAACAATGTATATCTGTAAAAATTGAACTTTTATTTTAATTTGATTATATGATTGATGATACGTTAATAATCATCGGTAAAAGACAGATGTATGGACACTTTCAGCAGACAATGGAGAGAGGTGATGAGCCCATGGAAATATATTAATATACGAGCGCCATAGAAAGCTCGACTGATAAAAAAATAATAATAATTACCCAGATAAGTAAGAGCAGCCAGAGAAAATCAAGAAATTTATTGACTAAGAAGAATGAGATACTTTCGGCATATAATTAAGGATGAAGGGATAATGGTAGAGTAATTAATGAGTAAATTGGAGGGTGGGAGGGTGAGGGGAATGAAGCGACGGAGATGGATGATTGAAATTAAGAACCGAGTCTAAGGGGAAACACAAAACTTGAAAGGATTAGTAAAGATACAAGGAACAACTCCGAGTAGAGGGCCGTGGTCGCCAACCCTTAGAAAGTATTAAGAAAATTCCCAAGTAATAGAAAAAATAATAATCTGAGACAAAATATAACAGAATATCAGATAAGATAAATTAACACTAATTGATTAATAATAGTTTACTGAGGATAAACCTAAGTAGCAATAGCGGTATATTTTAATAATATACTATAGAATAATATTGTAAGACGTACTTTTTTGGTGGTTTTGGGCCAAAAATTAGATTTTGGTGAAAATCACAGTATGGGTACTCCTGAGCTTGCTGATTATGAATATGTGGTCCACGATTCGATTGCAGAGTAATTAGTGGCCAAAATGACTCTTGAAAGATTTTACTGACATATTTCAATGCTAATTACTCATCAACTATGGGTTTCCAAGGTGTGATTTAGGGTTTGTGTGTTATTCTGAAAGTACTTAATTAGTTAAACCCCTTAAATTTCAATTCTGAGAAAAAAGTATATATTGGTCAAAAATTTTGTAAGGTGTAAGTATAGATGAAGAAAAGTAACAATGGTAATATTCTAATGACGTAATAGTTTATTGTAGATGGAACAAAGTCACAAAAGTAACAATTTAATGAGGTAACATTTGATGAGGTAATTATGAGATTGAGGCCTATCAGGTCAGGTCAGGTCAGGTCAACAAATTGTTAAACCCGAAAAAAGTGTCAAATTATAGGCCCGTAATCGCTGCTATAATAACCTTCTTACAAGTAAAATTTAGTAATAATTTTTAATATAATACACCAGACCTATAATTCACTCATTACATCATAGAAAATTACAGCCCATTCGACTCTAATGGAAAAAAGACTTTACATAATAACTAAGAAAACCAAGGGATACAACTTATGTTACTAATATAAGCACTTACGACTAAAACTAAACTACCTTTTTATACATTACGTTAAGTTCACTATTACCTTAAGTTCTCAGTAGAAATAAAAGTTCGATTTCGTAAATTAATGAAGTTCCAATAAAAGCCGATTTTACGGGATATTTTGGTGTACTGTACACCCAAAAAAAAAAAAATCTGACGCCTCTTCTGTTGAACCAAGACACCTCCTGATTCAGACTCGTGAACCCAAAACGGCAGACACTGACTTTCATAATATAACATCACATCAAGTCAGAACGTCTTTGTATACACGTGTGGCTGATCAATTATAAATTTCAACTTTAGAATGTCACTATTGAAGGATTTAGCACGTACCTACGGCCAGTAACCGATAATGTATTGCGCACATTGATTCAGATTTTTTGTCTAAACATGTTCCCAAGGACTAAAACACTTTAGATTTATTACAACTATAACAATAATACCTACTTTTTTTTTTAATGCCTCTCTTTTTTTTCCGCGTCTTTTCCATCGTTATGCTTCCAGTGGAGGAGTATCAAGGGATGTCATTTATTACTGGAAATTCTAAACTAAAACTGTATCAAGAAGTTCATAGTTATAATGTAGCCACATATCCCATAGAGAACCTAACCTAACCATATTCTTGGCCAGAGAGAGAGAGAGAGAGAGAGAGAGATTACTACATGTTTGCGTCACCATCGAGGTAGACTAACAACAAGATAATGACCCCATTTCATAAAGATTGTTATCGAGGTAATTAGTTTAACTCTGGTGGTGCTATGATGAGGAGGAGGAGGAGAAGAAAAGAGGAGGAGGAGAAGAAAAGAGGAGGAGGAGAAAAAGACAAGAGGAAGAGGAAAGAAGGAGAAGAAATGAGGAGGCAGCGGGTTAGTAGTAGTAGTAATAGTAGTAGTAACAGTAGTAGTAACATTTTATATCTGGTAACAATTTCTTCTGGTGAGAGGTAGTACACCGCAGGGCTAGGGTTCTCGCTGAGCTGTCAGGGGAGTATAATTGTGTGATATTGATGAAGGTTATTGCTTTACGCCGCTCTGATTTAATTTCACTTCATTAAGGCTCGTGAAGGATTGACTGTATCTGAAAATTTTGATCTTGTTTTACGTTTTATGTCTGTATCTCTGTCTATCATTATTTTCTTTTGTTTTTTGCTGTCATTGTCTTTGTCTGCCGAAATGTGTGACTTTATCATTTTTCTGTCTGTATGTATGTGTATGTCATTATCTGTCTGCCTTTCATCCCTCATTATCTCCTCCCCCCCTGTTTCTTTCCTTCCCCTCCTTGTCCACACCGCAATAGTAAAGAGAGAACAGACGAGAAGGTTGTCTCTCGGAAGCTTCTCCGGGCAATAATGAGATGAGATGATCAGAGAGGATTGGCCAAGCGAGTAAGGATTAGACGGTGCCAGCCCAACAGGCCGACCCAGTTAAATGGATAGTCTTACCGCCTATCCCTGGCTTAAGAATAAGTCTCGTGTAACTAATGACGCTGTTGAATTAGCGAAATGGATCGGGACCTATTCACTCGCCTCGGCCTATTCAAGTGAAAGATTATATAAAGATGAAGAAAAGCGGTCAAGTTCAGACGAGTTTTTGGGGTTTGATTTATTTTTCTTGAGTTTCCCGCCAAGAAAGAAAATGGAAATATTTCTCTGGCAACACTAAGGTAAAAAAAGAAAGACTGAATATTAATGCGACTTTCTAATAAAAATCCACTCATGAAAATAGGCGTCTTGTGTAGAGGAGTATTGGGGTATAAAATTCATTAATAATTTCCTATTTTTACACGTGAAATTTTAGGACAACAATATTATGTATTGTTATTATTTACGATCTTTTAGAACAAAAAAAAAACTCAATCCTCTAACTTAAATAAAAAATGACAGCGAAACCAATCACAGCTAAAATTGACAAATTGTGTCAAAAGTGTTCACCCACACCATTGTAACGAAACGAAACTCTGAGGTTATTACATAGATCAAAACACATCTAAGTTCACACAATGTCACTCACACATCCACACAAACACACACAAACAATACATCCACACACACACACACACACACACACACACACACACACACACACATACACAGAGGATAGTATAAATATAGTATATCCAGTACAAATCAAGGGCACATATAAGTACAGACAGAGGTACAAGTAAACTTCAGAGGGGCAGCCGCCGTCTCTCAGCTTGCCAAGCACTTCTGCCCATCTCAAAATTTCTAATTTCCTGGGAATTCCATTTTCTCTTCACCAAATCTCGTTTGGGCTTGAAAACTTTAGACGGGTTTCGTGTTTCCTCATTCTGATGTAATGAAAAGAAATAGAAAAGAGAAAGAGGAGGAACAAGAGGAAGGAGGAGGAACAAGAGGAAGGAGGAGGAAAAAAGGAAGAGGAGAAACAAGAGGAAGAGGAGAAACAAGAGGAAGAGGAGAAACAAGAGAAAGAGGAGAAAAGAGAGGAAGAGGAGGAAAGCGAGGAAGAGGAGAAACAAGAGAAAGAGGAGAAAAAAGCGGAAGAGGAGGAAAAAGAGGAAGAGAAGAAAGAAGAGGAAGAGGAGGAAAAAGAAGAACAGCAGGAGAAGAAAGGAATTTTAAGAGAGAGAGAAGACAGGGAGAGGAGCTTCCTCACTACAGCCCTACAGAACCACTACAACCCTACAGAACCACTACAGATCTACATAACTGTAAACATAGAAACGCTTCCAATTTTTCAACAGCTCAGATGACAATAAACTCCTATTTTCGACGTCTCGCTATATAGGAACATGTAATTACCTGTACTATCAAGCCTACAGGTGACTCACAGGTAACTTCTCTCAAATGGTTCTTTTGCTTCAATAAATTATGCCCGGGTGCTTGGAACTGCCGCCAACATAACTCAAAGAAAACAATCTTTCTTGAATTCTGAAATTATTTGGCATAATCTAATGTGCATTTAATTTCACAAAACACATCTCTTGACATGTTCCAACAATTATCGAAGTGTTTATGAGGCTGTATTGCTATAGTGAAGGAGAACTACATCACGTCAAGTTGTTTACATACATACGTAAACACACACAAACAGACAGATAAATACTCATCAATACACACACACAAACACGTTCACATAAGCCTTCCACACCTACATAAACAATAATAATAATAATAATAATAATAATAATAATAATGAGATGAATGATGATGATGATGATGATGATGATGATGATGATGATGATGATGATGATGATGGTGGTGATGATGATGATGATGATGATATGATGAATATGATATGATGATGATGATGATGATGATGATGATGATGATGATGATATGATGATGATGATGATGATGATGATGATGATGATGATGACGATGATGATGTGTCAGGTATCACAGTAAACATGATAAGGGTCCCAAGGATTTGTCGTCTTCTCTAACACATTGATGAGTCCCAGTGGTGTTTTGATCAGCATTTATGGTATCAACTATATGAAAGCTTATTCAAATATTTATAAACCGTACGGAAATATGTATGTATGTGTCAGAGGTGTGTGTGTGTGTGTGTGTGTGTGTGTGTGTGTGTGTGTGTGTGTGTGTGTGTGTATAATCACTCTATAATCACACCATTGCCCTCATGTTCCGCGGCTATAACCTACATGCGGGTACAGCCAGGTCACCGCTTTCATTATGATGATGATGATGATGATGATGATGATGATGATGATTGACATAAATGATGATGATGAATCTGATGAATGATAATAATAATAATAATAATAATAATAATAATAATAATAATAATAATAATAATAATAATAATAATAATAACTCGGCCTTGTGTCAGGTATCACAGTAAACAGCATAAGGGTCCCAAGGATTTGTCGTCTTCTCTAACACATTAGTAGTCCCAGTGGTGTTTTGATCAGCATTTATGGTATCAACTATATGAAAGCTTATTCAAATATTTATAAACCGTACGGAAATATGTATGTATGTGTCAGAGGTGTGTGTGTGTGTGTGTGTGTGTGTGTGTGTGTGTGTGTGTGTGTGTGTGTGTGTATAATCACTCTATAATCACACCATTGCCCTCATGTTCCGCGGCTATAACCTACATGCGGGTACAGCCAGGTCACCGCTTTCATTACCTGATTACATTATTTGAAGATCCATAATGATAAAAGCAACATAAATATGATACATTTAATCTGTTTAATGATACGTAATAATCACGCTTACTTTGGCATGTTAATAAAGATTTGATTCCAAGCTTGGTAATAAGACGGTGTACAACGCCACTAGACAGGTGGATGGGTAGGGTAGGGTAGGTAAGCCAGTTTTACGAGACGTGACTGTAGATTAGCTCAGCCTAACAGAACTTAAATAAAAATGTTTTATACGAGGTAATAAAATAATTTATCTCGAGATATACTCACATATATTACAGTCATGTGCATTTAACAGTCTAGTTTTTATCACAAGAGTCTAGGCAGTATTTCTCACTCTCATTAAGGTGTACAGGTAAAATTTAAAAGTGTATTAGGATTCCTGTTTCAAGGATTCTCTCGGCTCATGTAATCAAGTTGTTAAATTTTCATGTTTGTAGAATTTTTTTTATGGCAAATTTATAGGTAGTTTTCATTTACCTCTATAAGATGCTATAGTGTAGTGTGGCTATAGAAATCCATATTGCTATAATAATGAGTGTTTTCTCTGCCCTTCATGTACTTAATTCCTATCTGTCCGTGTACCAGTCCGTTCATTTATCCGTCCTTGTATATATTCGTCCGTATTTCTATCCATCTTTAACCCGACCATTTGACTGGATCACCTCAAATATTAACCTGGCTGTTGAATACATTATTAACCTTTTTTATCACCTGGGTTACGGCTAGACCACCACACCTTGATGCTGATATAAACATGCAGGTGTATAATTTCACATTCTTGGGAGTCATGCCCATCCCGAGAGGCAGTAAAATGTTGTGGATGGTTCTCGTGGATCAACAAATACCTTTTTCTGTCTTTGTTAATGGTTTATGGAATTTATAAAGCATATACGTGGATCTTAGGGAGTTATTTGGGGTCTAATGGGGATATTTTGTGCGTTTGTGTTGTATTATGTAAAGTATGTACCGTTGTTGTGTTTTAAGAAGAGTACTACTACTACTACTACTACTAACAATAATAATAATAATAATAATAATCTATCTTTCTATCAATTTGTTCATCAACCTTTCCATCAATACTCAACTGTCCAGCAAGCAGCTCATATTCCCAACAGAAGTAGAGTATCAACAAAGCTACCAAGATGACAAATTAATGAACGTACGGACAGACAGACGAACGGGCACTCATAATCATTATTGTTTGAGGTGAGTCACAAAAATGTTTCATTTGGATGATTTTCCGGCCAAAATTTCATTACGATTCTCATTTTGAAGATTGTTTCAGGTCCGACCATGTAAATGAGTTAGTGTAATTGTGCGAAAAATGGTGATTACATATTCATATGTTACTTTTCCGTGCCGTATATAAGTAGTTACTGCTGTGTATATGTGTGATATTTGTATGTTTTCGCAGATTATATGATACTTTGAAGGAACATTTTCTTTTGACAAACTTTTTTCCAATCTACCAATGTAAAGTTTTTCTTATTATTTTACTTCATTTTGAGGATATTTTTCTTGGTACTCACACAGAATTAGATGACGTTATTAGGTATGTGGTTAAGATGTAGTTTTAGTTTTGTTTATAAACATCTGTTCATTACGTGGTGGCGATTCCTAACACATTTTCGTCGGGGGAACAAGACCCACAGATTTAGTTTGTGGTAATGAGACCAAGTGCTGACTGTGGCAACATTACTAGATTTTGCTTGTTCCAGGTAAAACAGTTATTGTCTGAAGCGTCAAGACCAGCGGGTGCTTGTGGTAATAAAATATATCTTTCCGTGATAAGAACAAAACCAGCTGCTACATAATTTTGACCCTAACGTCACGTGTTACTAGTGGCGATAACACGAACTATTATCTGGAGTAAAAACCGAAGAGCTATGGCAACATGTCCAGCTGTTTCTGGTTGTAGCGAGACCAGGTGTTGTTGGTGGCAAAATGACCAATGACGTCACATATACACACGTTAACAATATCACTTGAACGAAAATGACCAAGTCAGACTGAGTTGTCATCTGGGACTAACAAGTTGAGCTTCAAAACAGAGACTCAGAGCCAGAGTACAATGTCTCCCACACACCTGTAGTGATGACAAGACACACGTAATGACCTGCCAGGTGGACAGACACGCAGGTGATCACAAGTCGCTCGATGGAACATATATCACGACGCGGCTGTAGGTAACGCACACGATGGAAACTAAAATCAAAATTAAAGTTACTTATATTCATTAATAGATACGTTATTACTTGTTATTATTCCAACTAATGCAAATTTACATGACATTTGTAATAATTCTCCGAAGTGAAGATGTACACAGCTGTATATTGTAACCAGACACGAATGATATTTCCCACAAAAGCAGACATTGCATTCCCCCAAATTTGATTACTTGAAAAACACACACAAAAAAGAATTCAATGAAACCTTACAATAAACACGAATATATTTAGTGAATGTTTTTTAGAAATGTCATTCATACATACAAGCAATATACACTTTACCAAAACAATAAGTCACCTAATGACCATGAAAATTACCTGAGTACGAATATCAAGTTCCAGTAAGATGATATATACCAGAGAGCTCAGAGACAAGAACAGTTTCACTATCTACGAACACGACTAAGGACACCTAAATTTTGGGGGTGTTTTAATTTATCATTTCGCCAACACTTATCTTACTAGACGTTCCGGCGGTTGGTCTGTTAACTGGGTCCTCTGTGTTGAGCATTAATGTTTAGTGTGTGTGTGTGTGTGTGTGTGTGTGTGTGTATCGTCAACAAGGACTTCCACGCAGCCTATTTTTCACGAGCAAGAAATCAGGGTACGAATGCTTGAGAATCTCAGTATTGAGGAGAGGGACTGTGTCTTGCGATCATTCATGCCGTTCCTCAATCCCAGTATTACGAGAGACAGATAAGAAAATCCTATTGAAATGTTGTCAAGTTTGTGTCTTGTGGCCGGGAGTTATGACAACTGTATGTTGTCGCCTCACAAGACTAAGGTGGGTATATAATTGTGTTGGAAAATGCCGCTGCTGCTTGCCGACAGTGACTGACTTACTGCTTGGAAATGTGAACTTAACGAGAGACAGAGATGGTAAAATACTGGGATAAAATAGTAGAGAAAAATTCTTCTTGGCATTTGTGGTGTTGTGAGATTTCCTGTGAGGAAGACATAACTTGTGTAGGAAATTGTGAGACTGTGCTCAACCAGAGTGAAGTTTGCAGTGTAGACATGTGGTGGGTAAAGGGTAGATCACACACACACACACACACACACACACACACACACACACACACACACACACACACACGCCAAACATTAACGCTCGACACACAAGACTCAACAAACTACCTAAAATATTTGATTCACAAAAACATTTCTTTTACCAGTTCTCGAATTCAAGGGAAAACACTAAATTAAATTAGACGGACCTTTTTTTAAGTTTAACCTTTCTCAAAATACAACGGAGATAAACCGCCGACAAAATACAACGTTCTCACCTAACCTAACGTAACCTAACCTGAGTTTGGTGCACATCAGGAAAACCGTTCTGGGGTTATTTTGGGGAGACAGACAGACAGACAGACAGACAGACAGACAGACAGAGACAGGCAAGACAGACCTAAGTGCTACCTGTAAGCTCCGTCAATCAAGTGATATTTTTTTCTTTTGAGTCACTAGTAATTAAACATAAAACGCAACTATTAGTAAAAAAAACATAAATTAAACTAATGAACATACAGATGAATGAATAAACGTAGAGATAATGATCAAATGTTCCAGCTGGATGATGATCATTTATATTTTTCGTTAGTGTTTGATCACTAATTACTAATTAAAAACAAATATAGGAATAATTGATCATAAACTTATATGTTATACTAATACAATAAACACACACACACACACACATATATATATATATATATATATATATATATATATATATATATATATATATATATATATATATATATATATATATATATATATATATTACTAAACAAAGGTATAGGTTATTTATATTCAACAGGTAGTGGGTTATTACACCTGTTTAACGGATTATATTAAGATGAAAGCCCGTTATATCGAGGGTCCGTTAGATGGAGAAAGAAGTCCGTTATATACAGGTTTCACTGTAGGAAGTATAATATTACAATAGTTAGGTTAGATTAGGTTAGGTTAGACCAATGTATCAGGAAGGTTTTTAATGAAGTGGACGCCGTAATGGTGTTCAGGAAAATCTAATCTCTTTTAAAATTCCTAATTATTGATGTGTCACTCAGAGTACTTCAGTAAAACCATTCCTGTGATAGGGGATATAACCTAAACTCTCCATAATTCTGATACAAAAATAAAAAGGCCCGTTTGTGTGTCTGTCTGAGAGAGAGAGAGAGTCAACACGACTAGTTTGTCCATTATTTCAGTTTATTTCAGTCACAACAAGACAATCCTTTTACCTCACCCACTAAGACGCACAAAACCGAGGGTAAAAAACAAAAGTAAAATTACTGAGGTAATTAAATTCGTACTACAAGAAAAGAACAAATATAGAACCAATCATAACACGACTAAATTCCCTCACTAAGTCAATCAGCATAACGGCCTAATTTTTTCTTCAATTGGAACGAAAACGAAAACATCTAAAAAAAAAAACCTGACGGCTCTAAAATCCATTATTCGAATACCGGATTAGGGAACACCTTATGAGTATCTATACAAGAAAATATAAATATTCTATAAAGACAAATACAGACACAAGTTATGGAAAGCATCTATGGAGAGATTTAGAAACAGACATACCAACAGACATATATAATCCCCCCTTCCCATGTCCGATTCCATGTCTGAAGCCTCACCAGTTCTGATCACAAGATACGGCCAGGAAACGTGCTGCTAGTTCATGAGGACCAAATATATGACTCGTGGTGGGCGCCTCTCTGCAGCCTGGACGTGTGGGCGTGATGGTGGAGCAACACACCCACCAGGCGTCAGGGCGTCTCTACAAGTTCACTACATCACAACTATTAATTTTCTTTTCTTTTTTTAGATTCGGATTACAATGGTTCTACTATACGTACATAAGAACAGATTACAAGAATAAGTATAAGGTTAGAGATTTCCATACGATGAGAGTATTTTAAAATCGGTGTTTTATCCTATTACTCAAGATATATTCTAGTTATTCCTTCTGACATTGATCTTATTCCTGTCATTGTTAAAGCCACGGACTCTCTCACAGGAGCACACAGGAACGCTAGATTTAAAACACCCGGTAGAACTCCAAGCTATCATTCCTCGCCATTTCACTGTACACTTGTTCAATATTCCACTATACACTTGTTCACTCTAAGTCATAGAAGATAAATAATATACTTAACAACTTTTCATCTATTCTTACCTTGTTAAAATATTTCTCCAAGGTCTGGTGTCAACTTCACCTTGACAAACGTTCATCATTTGGTTCCCCCTGATTCTTTAACTTCCTGGATTGCCTTCACGTTAGCTTTCCCTCTTTAGTCTCGTTATTATGATCAGTGAGGCATTAATATCCAATCCATCATCCCGTCCATTCAATTCTAGTCACAATACACACCAGACTTTGTCCTGCCTCCCACACCCGTCCAAGTTTCATAAAAAAACAGAAACTCATCAACGATTACTCTCATTCGTGTGTCAACTCCACCCCTCCCACGTCCACTTATGCCTTATGAAGTCTTTTAAACCCTTGTGTACCGGGATCTAAACCCTTGTGTACCGCGATCAAACACAAATCCCAATAACCTAAACCACTTACCCTGTACTTATATCCATGATCCGACAAGCCTCTGAGAAGATACTTTAAGATGGACGAACAATTTGTCTCAGGACACAGAAAGATGTCTAGGGGCGGCGTCTAGGGGCGGCGTCTAGGCTGGTGCTGACATGACTCTAGGCGAGGCTGTGGACAAGAGATACATGAATTACAAGAGTCCTCGTTCCCCACAGAAAGGAAAGACTCTTTAGATGTTCGATAACACCATTGCACCACAAGTAGAAATGCATGACTCCTGCGGTCTAACCTAACCTAACCTGGTTCTGTCCCTCTGTGTCCCAAGGGCTTTTATCTATTTTATACAGTTCTACTTTTTTTCTTTGTTTTTAGAAGCTATAGACAGACAGAGACAGACAGACAGACAGACAGACAGACAGACAGACACATTCTAAAGCTGAGGGATGAAAGCGAACATCATCATCATCATCATCATCTCATATTTTTTTAACAAACAACAAAATCAATCTTAAACTATAACTCACAAGAACAGAAGAAGACATAAAAGGTAGGATGGTGTGGATACAGTTTCTTTAGGGTATCTGTGGGTGTAACTGTCAGCCAAATAAACTTCGTTGATTCAGCTGCTAAAAGCTCTCTAGCCACCAGGGAGATCTGCCTCCTCCTATGTCTTTCACTCTTTTTCTGACACCGAGGAACTCTCTCACTACACCTCACTCTACACCTTTATATCAGCGTTTGACTAAAGGTACAAAAACGCGTCTGAGAAATCATATATCATAAAAATGCCAAAGGTTCTTCACTAACTTTCAATAAAGCTAAATAATAATAATAATAATAATAATAATAATAATAATAATAATAATAATAATAATACACAGTATCTAGTGAGTTACATTATCCTCATCATCACCTGTTTATAACACATAAAGGTTTTGCCCAACAAGTGTACTCATTTAACGTTAAGAATACAAGGGTTAGTATCTATCAAAAATTATTGTACAGTATATAATTTTTTATTTATTAGCCTTAACACCAGTCTATCTCCAAAAGGCTTACAGGAATCACAGTCTGGGATTACAGTTAAGTTACAGTAGTTGAGGATCTGATCATCTGACCCATGGAGAGGATGAGATCATGAGTGACACCCGCACAAGACACACAGATGCAAGAATGTGAGTGTCGTGTAGCATGGCTGGCAGCTATCCTTACAGACCAACTATCACGCCGTGGAGAGAAGGACTGCATGACACATAAAATTATAAAGAAAAACAACAAAAAAGTCGATGATGAACCTCGCTTCTGGTCCGTGTAATCTCCGGACGATTAAAAGCTGTTGTCTATTAATAGCTGTCTACAAGACTTTTCATTCAGTTCAAAGAGATTGGCTGGATAAACATTGTAGTCAAAATACTATGTGCGTGTGTTTGTGCCTGTGTGTGTGTGTGTGTGTGTGTGTGTGTGTGTGTGTGTGTATACAGTCACTCCAAAAAACTATCTATACAAAATTGTGTTGAAAAAATATGACACAACATACGAAGGATTTTGACAACCCTACCGAGACAACAGGAGTCCCAGTGTTCATTCTGGAATTCATCGATCACCCCGAGTAGAGATATTTTTTTGAGTGACTGTACAATGTATTTCCTTCCCTCCTGGAGTTATATCATTACCGTAAGCTTAATATAAAGGAACAAAGATTCAGACATCACTGACCAGAATGACCAGATTGCGCCACTCTACCCACATGACCCCATCAGCGTAATAATAATAATAATAATAATAATAATAAAATACCTAAGGGTCTCCCCATCTGAGTGCAGGCGCTTATTGCTCCCACCATCGTCATCAAACGTGATATGAGGGGATGACGCTCCTCTGGCCAGGGTTTAAGAGGGTGATAATATAAGGAGGTTGCACTTATGGGAGACAAAAATAGTTCCCTAACCACTAATGATAACAACAACAAAAACAATACTACTACTACTACTACTACTACTACTACTACTACTACTACTACTAATAATAATAATAATAATAATAATAATAATCATAGAAATACTACTACTGTTACCACTACTAATTATAACAATAACTTAGTATGTTGGTTTGGCAAGATATTTTTTTCTTTCGATTTAACTTACATTTTTTAGCAACAACTAACCCACGACATGTTTTAACGTAGATAATGGACACGTAGTAGAGGTACCGGGCAAAAAAAAAGAGTCGTTTCAAAATCAGAGATGAAGTGGATAACCAGAATCATCCTATCCTAACCTAACCAAACCTAACCTAACCTAACCTAACCTAACCTAACCAAACCTAACCTAACCATAACCTAACCTAACCTAACCATAACCTAACCTAACCTAACCATAACCTAACCTAACCTAACCATAACCTAACCTAACCTAACCATAACCTAACCTAACCTAACCATAACCATAACCTAACCTAACCAGCACTTCCTACACGCCATTCTGTACTTTATCAATGATTCTCAAACTATTTCCTTGTTCCCCCCACTGACTATGCCATCGATGCAGTAAAACAAACTTTCTAGTAATATTGCCATGGATAAATAGCCATAAACTAGCCCAGGCCCCTTCTACCCTAATTTCAACAGAATTATATGGCCCAGACGCTGTCAATTAATCCCAATCGCACACCTGAGACCTGTATGAGGGTCATATTTACAGGTATACGAACTATATGGTAATTTCCTTACACTGAAAATTCTACTTGCTATGAGTAATGATATTCAATTGGCATTTAAAAGGTACCCAACACACACACACACACACACATCCCGCAAAGACTCCCCCCTCCCCCCATGTAGAAAATACTGCATATCTCACCACCTTTTTCTCTGTGATTCCGACATACATTGTAAACTCGCCTCAGTATTTGGGTACATGTATATATGCATGTGTGCCATCCTTCGATAACATCACCCAGAGCCACAGAGAAAGAGAGAGAGAGAGAAAAGATTTATGTACTAGGCTTCACCTCCCGGGTATTGTGTCTTTGAATAGATTCGTGTGTTGTTGATTTTTTTTTTTTTGAGAGAAACGAAAATCCTTCTCGGTTCTTTTAAGTTTAATTTCAATGTTATTGTTAATTTATTCTACTTACTGAATTTGATTATGTAAGTTTTGTGTTTTTCTAACTAACTAACTAACTAACTAACTAACTAACTAACTAACTAACGAGGGATTAAATATTACATCCCTTTGTTGCAATTTCCGATTCTTATTCTCGTTCGTAATATTCTCCACTCTGATCACCCGCTCACTCAGATAATTGTCCCCCAAGACACGCCCCATCTAGGCACTGTGAGAGAACTGACTACAGGAATGTACGAAGGAATGTTTACTGTCACTCCACCTGGAACATCAAGATAGACATTCCACTTGTGCTTTTAACATTACACAGATAAATGTTCGAGTTGTAAGCGTGAGAAAATAGAATACAAAGATGGTGACTTTTAAGAATTTTGTTCACCAGGAGATGAGTCTTTGGTCGTCAGGTTCACCACTCCGCTCACCAATCCTATCCTTCGTGTTTATAGCCATCATACGTTCACCATTAGTCACTACACACATGAGTCACCACACTTACCATCAATCACAACACGTTCATTATCAGTCATCACACTTTCACCACACCACCACTGGCAGAAGTTTCACTCTCTTAGATCAATTAGTCACAGGTAACAAAATGACTCCAGGCTGTTTCTGGCATCACCCACCCACCTGCCTGCCTGATGTCTCTCTCTCTCTCTCTCTCTCTCTCTCTCTCTCGTGTCTCTCTCTCTCGTGTCTCTTGCCTTTATTGGTCTCATTATCTCTGTCTCCCTCTTTCTCTTGTATTACCGTGTGTGCTCTTATTTTTTATCTATTTGTCTGTCTGTCCTGCATTCTTACTTTCTTTCATTATGTCGTTTTGCGTGTTGCTTCTCTTCTCTCTCTCTCTCTCTCTCTCTCTCTCTCTCTCTCTCTCTCTCTCTCTCTCTCTCTCTCTCTTTGAAATGTTGCCTCTCTCTCCTCCTTTCACTAAACACACAGCAATACACAAGGACATAGATTATGACTGGCAACTTGGTCTCGATTTTCAAAGATTCCTACACAAGTCTCAGTTTAAACTTGACGCCATTTTCATTGTTTTTCTTTACCTTGGTCAGCCGCTAACTTAACCTAACTTAACCCATCCTCAAATGTGTAACCTTATGTAATATGGGAAAAAAAAGTTTATGCAAAATTATCACGTGACGTCAATTCCTGAGAACCAATCAGGTGTGCTAAAATTACCTCCCATTACTACGTCATTACGGACAGAAAAAGAGCCCGAATGATAGACGTTATATATAACCCCTCATTCCCCCTCCCCGTCTCCCCCCTCCCCCCTCTTCCATTCCCTCCCCTCTCCTTTCTCCCCCATTTTCCACAACTCCCTCCCCTTCTCCTCCCCCTTCTTCCACGCCTCCATTCCCCTTCTTATAACCCTCCCCCCCTCTGAATCTACCTCCCAAACACACTCCAGGAAGACCTTGACGGGAGGGCAGGGGTTTCAGGGATGTGCTCTGTGCCACACATCTCAATATATTTTCTTCAATTCTTAGGTGCTTTGAGGTATCATGTGAGTATTGGGTGACATGTATATATGCATGCGTTGCTGCTTGTGATGATGACATGACCCAGCATTAGGGACAAGGGTTTTGAAATACTGAGAGAAAGTCGAAAATTTACGAGACAGACAGACAGACAGACAGACAGACAGACAGACACACACACACATACACACACCTCTATGATATTATAGTATATTGTCAAATTTAATATTAACTGTCTGGCTATTGTAAAGACAAACTTACAACAGACTTTATGATCGATCGAACTTTTTCCATAATTGCTTCCCAAACATCTGAGGTACTTGGGATAATTGCTTTTGTTTGTTTGTTTGTGTTTGTTTGTCAAGGATTGCTCTTTTGTCTACCGTAAATTCTGGTTGGCCAAGGAATGAAAGCACGAATATTCTGGTGGGCCAAAGATTGAAAGCACGAATATTCTGATTGGCCAAGGAATGAAAGCACGAATATTCTGATCGGCCAAGGAATGAAAGCACGAATATTCTGATTGGCCAAGGAATGAAAGCACGAATATTCTGGTGGGCCAAAGATTGAAAGCACGAATATTCTGATTGGTCAAGGAATGAAAGCACGAATATTCTGGTGGGCCAAGAATGTACGATGATCTGGGTACACCAAGCCAGGGACACACAGGTGGGTTTAATCTGGCGTCTCAGAGGAGTGTGAGTTAACTATTCCTGAACACGTAGAATGGCAGGTGATCAGCTGGCCGCATACCTGGCCTTCCTCACCTGTCAAGTCCTCCCTCTCCCTTCTCTCTTACCAATTCTCTCCCTCCCTATTGTTTACTGTCTCCCACCATCTCTCTTATCACCTTCCTCCCTCTATTTTTAAAAGCTGTCACATGGTAAAAGAGAAAGAAGGAAAGAAAGAAAGAAAGAAAGAAAGAAAGAAAGAAAGAAAGAAAGAAAGAAAGAAAGCATCATCTCTGGCCTGGTTACAAAATTGACGAAGGAATAAACGATTATAGCGACACACGACAACTATCTCCCCTTGAGTTGCCTATTACACTTTTATTAGACACTGGAGACACATGGCCCACGACACAGTCAAGTATGATTCCATTAATGTAACCCGTTATTAAAGGCTGTTGCGTTGACTGATGCATCGTAAATCCATCTCTTTACAATTCCTCTGTCAGTCCTAAGTTGATGCCATGTGTTTTACCGTTGATTAATTCACGTCATTGCAGTAATTGTTGCTTTAATGACCTCACTTGTTTGGTGTTTTATTGAGAGACTTTTCATTTACTTTCTCTGATTGTCTGTATGTCACCAAAATATTCCAAGTGACGGCGGAGGCTGAGGGGCGAGGCACGGTACTGGGGGCGAGGCACCGTACTGGGGGAGAGGCACCGTACTGGGGGCGAGGCACCGTACTGGGGGGCAAGGCACCGTACTAGGGGCGAGGCACAGTACTGGGGGCAAAGCACAGTACTGGGGGCGAGGCACGGTATTGGGGGCGAGGCACGGTACTGGAGGCGAGGAACAGTACTGGAGGCGAGGAAACAGTACAGGCATACACCGTACGCACACTGGGGCAAAGCACAGTACTGGGGGCGAGGCACGGTATTGGGGGCGAGGCACGGTAGGCAACTGGGGGGCAAAGCACAGTACTGGGGGCGAGGCACGGTATTGGGGCGAGGCACGGTACTGGGGGCGAGGCACGATACTGGAGGCCACAGTACTGGGGGGAGGCACAGTACTGAGGGCGAGGCACAGTACTGGGGCGAGGCACAGTACTGGAGGGCGAGGCACAGTACTGGGGGCGAGGCAGTACTGGAGGGCGAGGCACAGTACTGGAGGGCGAGGCACAGTACTGGAGGGCGAGGCACAGTACTGTACTGAGGCAGGCAGTACTGGAGGGCGAGGCACAGTACGAGGCACAGTACTGGAGGGCGAGGCACAGTACTGAGGGCGAGGCACAGTACTGGGGGCGAGGCACAGTACTGGGGGCGAGGCACAGTACTGGGGGCGAGGCACAGTACTGGAGGCGAGGCACAGTACTGGAGGGCGAGGCACAGTACTGGGGGCGAGGAACGGTACTGGGGGCGAGGCACGGTACTGGGGGGCGAGGCACGATACTGGAGGGCGAGACACAGTACTGGGGGCGAGGCACAGTACTGGGGGGGAGGGCGAGGCACAGTACTGGGGGGCGAGGCACAGTACTGAGGGCGAGGCACAGTACTGGGGGCGAGGCACAGTACTGGAGGGCGAGGCACAGTACTGGAGGGCGAGGCACAGTACTGGAGGGCGAGGCACAGTACTGAGGGAGGCACAGTACTGAGGGCGAGGCACAGTACTGGGGGGCGAGGCACAGTACTAGGCACAGTACTGGGGGGCGAGGCACAGTACTGGAGGGCGAGGCACAGTACTGGAGGCGAGGCACAGTACTGGAGGGCGAGGCACAGTACTGGGGGCGAGGCACAGTACTGGAGGGCGAGGCACAGTACTGGGGGGCGAGGCACAGTACTGCACTGGGGCGAGGCACAGTACTGGGGGCGAGGCACAGTACTGGAGGGCGAGACAGCTAGAGGGCAGCACTGAGGGCGAGGCACAGTACTGGAGGGCGAGGCACAGTACTGAGGCACAGTACTGGGGGCGGGCTACTGGGGAGGCTTGAGGGCACAGCTACACAGAGGGCGAGGCACAGTACTGGAGGGCGAGGCACAGCTGGCGAGGCAGTACTGGAGGGCGAGGCACAGTACTGGGGGCGAGGCACAGCACTGGGGGCGAGGCACAGTACTGGAGGGCGAGGCACAGTACTGAGGGCACAGTACTAGAGGCACAGTACTGGGGGCGAGGCACAGTACTACTGGGCGAGGCACAGTACTGGGCGAGGCACAGTACTGGGGGCGAGGCACAGTACTGGAGGGCGAGGCACAGTACTGGAGGGCGAGACACAGAGAGGGCGAGGCACAGCACTAGAGGGAGGCACAGTAGAGGGCGACAGTACTGAGGGCGAGGCACAGTACTGGAGGGCGAGGCACAGGCAGTACTGGGGGGCGAGGCACAGTACTGAGGGCGAGGCACAGTACTGGGTAGGGCGAGGCACAGTACCGAGGCAGCACAGTACTGAGGGCGAGGCACAGTACTGGGCGAGGCACAGTACTGGAGGGCGAGGCACAGTACACAGTACTGGGTACGAGGCACAGTACTGGGGGCGAGGCACAGTACTGGGGCGAGGCACAGTACTGGGGGCGAGGCACAGTACTGGGAGGCAGTACTGAGGCACAGTACTGGGGGCGAGGCACAGTACTGGAGGGCGAGGCACAGTACTGGGGGCGAGGCACTGGGCGAGGCACAGGCACTGGAGGGCGAGGCACAGTAGAGGCACAGTACTGGGGGCGAGGCACAGTACTGGGGGCGAGGCACAGTACTGGAGGGCGAGGCACAGTACTGGGGGCGAGGCACAGTACTGGGGGCGAGGCACAGTACTGAGCGAGGCACAGTACTGGAGAGGGTACTGGAGGGCGAGGCACAGTACTGGGGCGAGGCACAGTACTGGGGGCGAGGCACAGTACTGGCGAGGTACAGTACTGGAGGGCGAGGCACAGTACTGGAGGGCGAGGCACAGTACTGGAGGGCGAGGCACAGTACTGAGGGCGAGGCACAGTACCTACTGGGGGGCGAGGCACAGTACTGGGGGACGAGGCACAGTACTGGAGGGCGAGGCACAGTACTGGAGGGCGAGGCACAGTACTGGAGGGCGAGGCACAGTACTGGGTGGCGAGGCACAGTACTGGAGGGGGTGAAGGTTCTAGAGATGACAATAACACAGATGAAAACCAATTAAATAAAGGTCAGTAAATATCATCACGGACGTCACCAGCGGCCGCCATTGACACCAACAGAGCCCCCTGTTGCCTGTGGAGGATGTGGCGACTAGTTCAACAGGTCCCAAGTCCTAATGGGCCCCTAGCGTAAGAGGAACCCAGATATAAATGGGCCCCTGACGTAAAATGGTCCTAAATATAACAGGCCCCCCTGACATAAAAGGGCCTCATGACATAATAGGTCGAAACATAACTATTCGAAATGAAACCCAGCGTTAAAGGTTGAAGCGTTCGATGAAGCACCTCCTCCTGGTTTATCGACTGAGTGACTCCAATCTGCCTAGTTGATCTCCCTCTGCCGTGCCATGAGCCTGTCGTGACCCATCCTACCTGTTGTGTTAAAGATCGCAGCCCCCTTCCCTCCACCTGTCGAGCGCTGGGCGAGGTAAAAATATTAATTCTTCCATAAATTTAAACTTTGTCTGACATAAACATACGAAATAAATAAATTACTTCTCCTTGCCATCACAACTAGCAGAGCGAATCCTTGGAGGGGAGGGGGACACGTAAGAAGCAGCCACATTGACTATTCAGCTTAAGCAATGACACCGTCTGCCGCTGGGCTGAGGAAGGCTTTCTGCCAGGACAAACAGAGTAATCCTTGAGCATCATAAGTCGTCGCTTACAGTCTCCTTTCAAATTCTACGAATACATCCTGCAGGTCCCACATATAAAACCACCGCCTCGTATTCAACACTAAACTCCAGCCTTAACTGTGTCTCTCCACCCTCTCCCTCCTCTCTCCCTCGTGTGTTGGTTTTCATTGAATCATTTTCATGTCTACTCCCGCCCCAAAATTCTTCCAAATGGTTGAATCATCTATAAACAATCAAGTGAGGGAACTGGGAGAAGAGATGTGTGTGTGTGTGTGTGTGTGTGTGTGTGTGTTTCCTTTGGGTATTGATAGTGACACCACATATCTCCACGCCTCAATACCTGCCACAGTTCCCAAAAGCTTTCCCCTGAGACATATAACCAAGAGCCCCACACACACACGGGAGGAGAAACACCACTTCACAGAACCTCCGAGAAGTAATCAACACACACATCACCACAGAGCTGCCACACATAGCTTCAGTGGACAACCCGCAGGCAGCCGCATAACTCACACGCCTCATGCCCCCAAAAAAGGTCACTGAATGAGAAAGATCTATGGCAAATGGCGCTTCTCCCTACCAGATAATTACTATAAGACTTAATTATTGAGGTTAAGTAACACGCATAATAACCCAAGGCAAGGTTGTGTCATAATGCAGTAAGTTGTATGTAAATCTTAAGGCTTCATATCTGATAACACTGAGAAATAACATGATGTAATTTAATGCCACACACACGCAAACACACAAGTACACACACACACACACACACACAGAGAGAGAGGGGGGGTGGGGGTGATATCCCTGTAACACACATCCAAAGATCCAAACTAGGAATATCATTGGAAGAAAAACATTGTTGTGTGTAATATCACGTGTCAGCTGAGTCTTCGTAATGGACCAATAGACAACACCAATGTTACACACAGCGAGAGAAACAATATAATTATCGGTGATCAATTCCAATGGTTTTCTTTTTTTTTTACAATTACAATGAAACGAAATTTAAGTCAAAATTATCCCTAAATGTGTTTCTTCAATGTTAAAAACAACTTTCTTTTATAACTCGGAGTTAAATATACCATCAATTAAACAATCAGTATTGAATTTCTACACCTGAGTCCCCTTCCCCCCCTCCTTCCCCATTGGCAATTCCCCCTTCCCCCCTCCCCCCCCACCCGTTGGCAATTCCCTGCAAAGCCAAAAAATGAAGCTTTTACCCATTTGTACCACCGCTGTGAAAAAAGACATTCCGAACCATAAAAACTAATTGCCAGAACTGTAAACACATAGAGGCTGAACGTGTGATTAACAGGTTTTTTACCACCCACCTCGCCTGTAAACAATGTAAACAGGTGTATACAAGCCCCAGACAATATGTAGATGAGATATTAAAAAGAGAAGAGAAGAGAAGAGAAGAGAAGAGAAGAGAAGAGAAGAGAAGAGAAGAAAAAAGAGGAGAGAGAGAGAGAGAGAGAGAGAGAGAGAGAGAGAGAGAGAGAGAGAGAGAGAGAGAGAGGCTCTGTCTACACCGTGTTTTAAATATATGGTATTCATCACATAAAACTAACATATATGCTCGGATACGTAAATATGTTCGGTATTCAGGGAACATTCCTCGGCCGGTGTAGTGTGCGTCACCTCGTATAAGCTGGGTGTATAAGAGGCTCTACCTGTGTACTGTACTGCAAGTCCCTAGTTAAGTCCTTACCATTGTCTGTATAAATGAGTGTTTTTGGCAATGAACAATCAATGTATATATCCACATATAGTTTATTGCGCATCTACATACATAAATACATACATATACATACACTTTTCGATACATGGTCATCGGTCATTTTATTCATCTACACAATGAATAGGTTTAGGTGAACCTCGCCCCAGAGAAGAGAACAAGAATCGTTCATGTAAAATTGGGATAATTTTCTTAGCCTGAGATATTAATTTTCCTCAAGTGGGGTAATTTGGACCCCGGGGTAATAGTTGCCTGACAAAATATAAAAAAAACCCGGCTATTTTCTTACAAACATTACAAATAATATAATAATTGCAACCAAAACTGAAATCCAATCAAGGTATCATGTAAGGATGAGTTGGCATCAGTGTGTGTATTGATGGTGGTGGTGTGGCAATAATGTATAACACAGCCAGCCAGGTCGGGAGGGGTGTATGATCCGTCATATACCCGTAAACGGATACAACAAGCAGGTAAAAGAGAGGATCAGGTCAGGAGGGGTATATGATCCGTCATATACCCGTAAACGGATACAACAAGCAGGTAAAAGAGAGGATCAGGTCAGGAGGGGTATATGATCCGCCATATACCCGTAAACGGATACAACAAGCAGGTAAAAGAGAGGATCAGGTCAGGAGGGGTATATGATCCGTCATATACCCGTAAACGGATACAACAAGCAGGTAAAAGAGAGGATCAGGTCAGGAGGGGTATATGATCCGTCATATACCCGTAAACGGATACAACAAGCAGGTAAAAGAGAGGATCAGGTCAGGAGGGGTGTATGATCCGTATACCCGTAAACGGATACAACAAGCAGGTAAAAGAGAGGATCAGGTAAGGAGGGGTATATGATCCGCCATATACCCGTAAACGGATACAACAAGCAGGTAAAAGAGATGATCAGGTAAGGAGGGGTATATGATCCGCCATATACCCGTAAACGGATACAACAAGCAGGTAAAAGAGAGGATCAGGTCAGGAGGGGTATATGATCCGCCATATACCCGTAAACGGATACAACAAGCAGGTAAAAGAGAGGATCAGGTAAGTGTATATAAGACTATCGGGTGTTGCTTTGTGTTACACTTGATTTATTTAGTAACTTAATATCAGTGTCTGTCAGAAATTACTTTTTACACATTTAATTAACGAGATATCAAGAAAGGTTTGACTAGATCAAAAGTAGTAAAAGTCCTTGTTTATACTTTTTCCCATAAATAAAATACCAAAATGTTGACAACCTTAAGTTTTAATTATGACATATTCTTATTTTTTGTTTGGCTTGAACTGATAAACAAATCGGTAAGTTCTCTCAAAATCATTAGACTGTTTCTTTGTCTTCATAAATTAACTACCAAAGTTTTGTTAATATTAAGTTTTGGGATTGATAGAATGTAACTTTTTTTTCACTAATTAATTAAGGATTTGTTCTTAAGTTTGTTTCTTTTGTAACTTCAACAGCTTAACACACAGCTCCAGCGATCAGCTCTTAAGAGACAACTACTGTAGCCTTCAATGGGAAATAGGGTTATGGATTCAATGCGGAGATGACAAAAAGTATAATAGGATTAGTAAGGAAATAGGAAATAGGGTAATGGAAAGGAATAGTTGATATCCTCGTAAATATATATATATATGAATATTTAACCCATACCTTCTATTACATACATGTACTTATATACTAGATCGATCACAATGCACATTAAAGTTCAAGTCAGTCACCAGAAGATGACAAAAAAAAATGCACAGGTAAAACAAGAGAAACAACGTGTCATGAGCCGTATGTCACAAATCACAAACTTCTTCCGCCACAATCGAGTTGGTTGCGTCTGTAATCATAGAACTCAAGATGGCGTAATAAACAGCGCCACAGCTACGGTATAATTTGTCTCTGTGAAATATAATCCATTCCTATTGCTCTGGGAAATGCTGGTGATAATATTTTAAAACTTGAGTGATAATGTCTTGTAACCTGAGCTTTGGTATATAATATTTTTTACAAGGCTTTGATATCCTGTACCCATTCATTATGATTCATTCCGCAGAGGACAAGTAGGAAATTCAAGCCTGAAGTATGATATTCTTATCCTGCAGCAGACACACTTGACTTCGTTTGGGAGGCCTGCAGGTTGTGTCGCATTGGCTCGCTCACTATATATTTTTTTTTTAATTTCCAATGTTAGGAAACACTAAAGACCAAATCAATCTCTTGCGACACAAAAATTATTTTTTTTTTCAGAAATTTATGGTAACTTGTCCTCTGTATAACGAAGACTTTACTTAATCCCGGAGTTATTTAAGAAGACTTTCCATACAAGATAACTCAGCTCTATGTCACTCCAAAATATCACACAGGAGATCTTTGTAACACTTAAGATCGGTTTGTTGAATGGAATAAATTAACGAGTGGATAACACCTGAGCGAAAAAAAAATTAAAAATATTAATCAATGTTCAAAAATGATAACATGGAATGAGCAAACGTTTATATTACGTCTAATATAATGAATTCCTGGTTAAAACTATATGATAAAATTCCAGCCTAAATTATGTGCAGCATATTGCATTTATTACAGATTTAATCAGAGCTCTGTGTATACAACAGTTTCAGGGTGAAAAAAATAAATGTTAAATGTTCAGTAGCAGCAGCATTTTGGGTTGAGCATTTGTATCTTTGAGTGATATATATATCGTCTTTTTCGCTATTAGTTACACCTGCGACACCTGTAAAGAACTTGAGAGGGGTGAAGAAACTTTTAATGAGGTAGAATAATCGTATCTTAGTGACGGTAGCCTTCCCTGACGAGGGGGTGAGAGGATATAGTAACAATTATGTCTCTTTTGGTGATAAATTAATCAGACATTCACATTCCAGTATGACTGTTTTTTATTTTTGCATTCATATTTATCTTGTAATTACGAAAAAATATTTAAACTTAATAAATTTTACGGTGGAGTTAATTTAGTTATGCAATATTGGTTGCAAAGATACAATAAGTCAATACTAAGTTAGGCTAAACTAAGAAAACCTATGTTAAAGCTAAGCTGAACAGGGCAAGAATAAGCTTTGCTGAACTCCAAGATTTTGCTGAAAAAATAAAACATCACATGAATTTAAAATGTACTGCGACTAATCCTGAGTCAGTGATATAACTCGTGTGAGTGTAGATGACGAGACGACCTGCTATTGTATCAGTCAGGGCAGATGGCCCGTTACAACTGGACTTTGTGACTGGGTGATGTTAGTGTAGCCAACACGACGGAAAGATTTCTTGGTGTTGAAACTCAGAAAGAGAAAAACGTATGGATTAAGTTTTATTTGTCAAAGAAAGCCTTCTGTAAACAACGTTGTCTCGTACACTTGGTGAAAAAGACTATTTTACACACACACACATTTGTTCTTCAAGATAAATGAAAGACTCAACTCCCACCAGAGGCTAGCCGACTACCAGCCCTCCCAAGACGCACCTGTGCCGCAACAGCTGACTGGCAGCTGCCAGGATGGACTGACTAGGCATCAGCTGCTGGCAGTTTAGACAAAAGTTTTACAGTACAGGAAGTATAACTGTTACTGGAGTGTTCATCTGTGTCCTGGCGACTCTCTCACTGACTGTGGCACAAGTTATCCCCAGTTTTATGACGCCGCTTGACCCCCACCGCTGCTACAACACTCGCGTCTGCACCACAATATCCGCTAAATATGTTCCCCCACACTATGTGGGACACCAAGTTGTGTTCATGAGTGATTCATGTTTATTGACACCCATTCAGAATGACCAGAAGTACTGGAACAGTCCTGTAGCCAGGGCAGAAAACTTATCATTAATACTGTATGAACTGGATTATTTGTCAATTTAGTTGGTGACGCTAATTTCTTTGTCGCATAATATAATTATACATCCAGCGTGTAGACAGGTTAAGCCCGTGTTACACTCTGGTGCACTGACTAGATGGATCATCGCAGTCATGTGGTCCCCCTCGCCTCCCCCTATGTAAACACAGCCACGCACGCAACAACACACTCACACATGTTGTGTGTGACACAAAGTGGTCCTGGGGTTCCACAGTGTGTTATTAAGGCTCCTTAAGGCTAACTATGCATTGATGTACACGACCATAATGTCGCCTTGTTATCTATCACACCCGCGGCTGTTTCCTGTAATCTTTGGTCTATGGTTGGGAGTTATCAATACTTTACCACTAAACACAGAGCTCTACACGTCATGATTATCTCCATATTATCTGTGTGGTCAAACGTGGGAGCACAGGCCACGGCCATACCATATAATACAGCGTAGTGATGTGACCATAAGTGTAGTCATCTCACTTAAGACAGATTGGTGGCAGGAGTGACGTGACCACCACAGCTTCCCTCCCTTTCTCCCTCTCTCCCTCCCTCCCTCCCTCCCTCACCTTAAATAAGTTGGTGTTTGGCTGCCTGGCAACCTGCCCTGATGTCCCTTCCCACTGAGGTCATTCATCACTTTACACCCAACAACGAGAAGAAGAGAGAAGGAGGTGACCGTCAGAATGGATGGAACAATGTGATACAAACGCTAGGGAATAAACTGCACTCCACTACCGTTGTCAATCATAACAACTGTAACCCACCTCAGTTGGCAGCACTGACAGCTACACTCTCAACATTGTCTCGAATCATCATCGTGATATTTTTCCCCCAGTCCAGGAAAATACCGTTACACCACCCTCGTCACCGCCACCTTCTGCCACCTGAAGACCCTCGCCCACTAATTGCCAACAATTCAACACCACAATCCCCTCAAACCCAGACGACCTCATAAAGACCCTCATAAGGACTTCAGAGTAATATATAGAATCAACAATACACCAAAATAACAACAATAACAACTGAGAACATGACTAGTAATTTCTATTCAAGGTACTAAAAAAAAATATTCCTCTCTTCCACAAAGTATTAATATCCTCAGTCTCAACAATTTTTTTTAATGCAAAACTATTTACTAAAACCATAAAAAACACAAAAATAATATACATATAATTTTTTAAAGCCGAATGGACGAAGAAAAAGAATACTTTAAAGTCTTGTTGCTAACATTTACTTCAACAAATTCATAAGGTAACTGTAGCGCTCTCTTCTCCAGTCACAACTGTCAGCCAGAGAACATTCACACGTGACAGTGGGTGTTTGGGCGGACAGCTGGTTTGGACACTCGCGTTACAAGGATACACCTCTTCTGGCAAGGACACTCGCAAGGGAAATGATTATAGTTTCCCCAGTGAGGAAAAAAAATAAAAAAATACGCAAATAAATAAATAAATAAATAAATAAATAAATAAAATAAAGGTTCAGGAGTTGAAGGTTTCGGTATGGGCTCTGGTAGTAGCTGTTATGCTCTTGGCCTACAGACTCAACAAACTCCCTCCCCAATGTACAACCAATTGTCCCCAATCGCCTCTCTCTTATCCTCAACGCTGCTCAACTTATTAACACCAAGTGATGGTTTTTTACTTAATGAACACACTAATACCTCACAATCTGTTTACTGCTATAATCTATCTAATATACTATAGGACTAGGCGTGTGTGTGTGTGTGTGTGTGTGTGTTCTGGGCAGCCGAAACGGTACAATCGTTTTTCATCAAACTTGGTGGAAAAATCGCAAAAAAATCGTAGAGTGGAACAAACCTGGTCCCATGTCGAAGGTTTCTTTAGGAAGGCATTAATTAACCATTTAATTTATGCTAGAAAACGATGTCACTGTACGCTGCCAGCCTTCCGGCGGTTGCGCGCTACCCAAGCACTAGCGTTCGAACTTTCACGCTTTGGTAAACTGTACCACCGGACTCGCCACAGGGCACGAAGCGCCCACGATCACTTGTATATTACTATTACTTGACGCTCACGGTTGAAACATAACACAATTACACAACAACTAGAGACTGAGAGGTCATTCAAGTGTTCAGCATAACGAGACGAAACGAAGCAGGAAATCGAAAATGTCTAAAATAACAGTAAATTTCCCAAAGTTTTCTTTATCATTATTTTCACTTATCTATTTATTTTGATGCATAGAGAACAAATCTGGTGGTGGTGGTGCATAGAAAAAATTAATCGATTTGAATATATTTACGAAACGGCAAATAGGTCGAGGACTCCGTACCTTTGAAGCTTCGGTTAATAAACAAAACTATTGCCTTGAACTATAGCTCATTTTAGCAGGAACGAACACCTTGATGATAGATATTGAGGACTAGCAGTACTTGGTGGTTTGAATACCTGCCTAGATCACATACAGTCCGGTCGTGTTTACATATCTCCGAAGCCCCGAATCTGTGGAGACCGAAGCCCCGAACCTGTGGAGACCGAAGCCCCGAACCAGTAGAGACCGAAGCCCCGAACCAGTAGAGACCCATGGCTACAGGTCGCTTTCTAAATAAATACAAAGTGGGTTTCCTCTTCCTTCACACCAGATTTGCTTTTTATAAGATACAACAAAAGCTTCAGTGATTACCCTGTACTCTAGCAACCATTAATAAGAGTAACAAGGTACAACACCTCCACAAGTACAACAAACCGGGTCGATGGTTCTTTCCCAACATTGCTTTCTGTATAAATCATAATTACGATATTTACTCTGGTATTTCATCAACACTATTCTAATTCAATATTCGCTATTTCTATGTTACGTAAATTTATAACTGTTACAATTAAAGCCCACTAATACTCTAATAGACGTGAACACATATATTAAAAAACAACAACTCGGATATGCAGGCAATATAAAGATTATTTTTTAACAAACCTAAAAAAAACAAAAAAAACATTAAAATTAGTTAATAGTTTATGTTTACTCATATTATCCATCTCGGGGCGGAAAGACAAGCGGAAGGATACACGGAAATTAAACCACCTCACTAATTACGTTGTTGGGTCATAAATTAATCTTATCATTTCTAAATCACCAATAAAGCCATCATGTATTTACCAGCGCCAGAGATCAATATTTTATAAGTCAGTAACGAACTTCAGATAATATCAGTGCATTATCCTCTGAAGGTAATATTAGTGCATTATCCTCTGAAGGTATTATCAGTGCATTATCCTCAGTCTACATAAATAATCCCTAAGAAATAACTTGTTCTCCTCTATGCCTGGTGAAGAAGTATCCTCAGCTTTCCATTAACCAAGAAAAGCTAATCTATTGAGCTGACAGTTCGTTTACGTTGAAACCCAAATTAATTTCGTCTGATTCCTTTGGCAATCAGCACTGTCAGTAAGCGAGGCTGACGGCAACTGACGACTAGATTTTATCCCGGAGTCAGCCAGTCAGAAAGAAGCTGTAGGAGTTGCTTTTATATTCTACAGAGAGTTTTGTAGATTTACCTAATATGGTAGAGCAGTGTGTGTCTCTCGTCTAACATACAAACAACTTCTTTATTGAGTTATGTTGTTATGTATTGGTCCTATCGATCTTGAGAACCTTCGTGTGGCCCAACCATTTAGAACCTTCGTGTGGCTCAACCATTTAGAACCTTCGTGTGGCTCAACCATTTAGAACCTTCGTGTGGCTCAACCATTTAGAACCTTCGTGTGGCCCAACCATTTAGAACCTTCACGTGGCCAGTAATACATTTAGAACCTTCGTGTGGCTCAACCATTTTAAATTCGTGTGGCCGCCATTTAGAACCTTCGTGTGGCTCAACCATTTTAGAACCTTCATGTGGCTCAACCATTTAGGGCAACTAGGCTCAACCATTTAGAACCTTCATTGGCTCAACCATTTTAGAACAGTGTGGCCCAACCATTTTAGAACCTTCATTGTGGCTCCAGCCATTAGTGGCCCTTCATTTTAAATTCGTGGCCAGCTCAACGAGCCTTCGTGTGGCTCAACCATTTAGAACCTTCGTGTGGCTCAACCATTTAGAACCTTCGTGTGGCTCAACCATTTAGAACCTTCGTGTGGCTCAACCATTTAGAACCTTTGCAAAGACTGTACCTATTATTCACTCTTTATAAACAACCTCTCTCTACGCCTTTGTATATTGTTTGAACATTCACTACCAAACACACACACACACACACACACACACACACACACACACACACACACACACACACACACAAACAAACACCAGATAAAAAAAGACACATTAGTATACACCCGAGTGATTGTATGGATGAATGTATCAACACGTGTTTGTTTGGATAAGTATACTCATGTGTGTGTGTGTGTGTGTGTGTGTAATAATAATAATAATAATAATAATAATAATAATAATAATAATAATAATAATAATAATAATAATAATAATTAACGGTTTATTGAAAGAGCATGGTAGCCGGAAGGCTGAAAATATACAGTTACATAATTGAGGAATGGGTCACTTGATTTACAAATAATTTACAAGTAACATAAATGATACAAGTATGATATATAATAACTAGGTGGGGAGAAGATCAAACTACAGGGCATTTCAATATAGTGACAGTGCAAAAAGTAAGATTGACTGGGAGTGAATACACTGGTTGATTACAAGTTATTGATAATTTTTACAATGGTTAGGACTGGGCTGTTCTTATAACGATCAGTTCGTGCTCGTATGGGCTGGATGCGGTTGTGGTGTAGAACAGTAATTCTCGGGCTAGGGATCTCAGGTGGTAGTAGGAGCCGGTGTCGAGGATGGTGCAAAAGCTTCTCACCAAATTTGCAGATGAGGTCGTGGTGATGGTCAGTGAGAGTCGAAAGGGTCAGTGTGTTGAGCGCTTCTTGATATGTGGAGTAGGAAGGGGAGAGAATAATCTTGCATGCCCTCTTTTGCACTTTTTCTAGGTGTTAACGTTGTGTGGCACTTAGGGAGGAAGACCAGGTAGGGGAGGCATAGGTGAGCGTGGGAAGTGTGAATGTTGATTAAACACTGAGGAGCTCGGGGGCAGGAACTCCGAGGGACTTGAGTCGGCGGAGGAGGTGGAGACGTTATCTGGAGGATTTGACAACTTCACTGACGTATGGTTTCCAATTTAGTTTGTTGTCTATGGTGACGCCGAGGAGCTTCGTGGAATCTACAACCTGGAGCGTGTTGGGACCTAAGGTAATGGAAGGTGTGTGTGTGTGTGTGTGTGTGTGTGTGTGTGTGTGTGTGTGCAGGGTGAGAGATCAGACCAGGGTTGAATGTTTGACAGGTGAATGCAGGTGGCCTTAATGACAAGCCGTCACCCGTGTGTCACCGCCAACCTCCACAGTCAATACTTGCCACCCAACTGACAGCCACAAATTGACACGCAGTACAGTACACACACACACACACACACACACACACACACACACACACACACACACACATAATTTTTCTTTATTTCACGGACAGTTATTGGATATCGACAATGACCTGAACGAATATTTTTTCCCCATTTTGAGTAGAATACTGCCAGCTGTAAGCCACTTGCATAAGATTTTCGAAACCCGAGGTCGTCGCTTTGTTGATTAAATTGTGGTCGCATCAGGTCAAATGCTTCGGTGAAGCCAATGAAGAAGACAGCCATGACGCCTTTCGTTTTTCCAGAGGGCGTATATGTAGTCAAGAAATCTGACAAGGCAGTGAGTGGTGGAGGAAGCTTACATTGCCAAATTGCTGAGGATCTATGGCGCCTGCAATATCATTATAAGCCCAGTCAAGCACAAAATCTCACAGATTAAGTTGGGTATTGGGGTGACTGCAATGGGACCTAGCTCATTTAAGGATTGTGGGCTGTTTGATTTGGGCACTGGCGATACATTTGAGGTATTCAGTCACAAATTTGGTTGGCTGAGGGAAGTATTGATGATGGAGCAGAGGGTTTAGCTAGTTCCGGCGTAGGACTCCTTGTAGAGTTTCTCATTGGTAAGTCAATGGGGGGTGGTGGGAGCGCTTTTTAACTTCAGTTTGTCCAGACATTTTGCTACTCAAATTCTTTTTTACTAAGTCAGTGGAAAGGAGGCTGGTAGATATGCAGGGAGCACTGGCCGTGTCAAACAAAGGTCGGCGCTATAGTTAGGAAATATGTTTGATTGCCCAGCCAAGGCCACCATTAGTGAGGTGGCTGGCGAAGGAGGGGTATCTTAGTGTTTAGTCCACAGAGTTCCTTTAAGCTTACCATACCACTGACTGATGTTGGTCTGCTTTAGGTGATGCAACTTCATTAGGTAGTGTGAGACTTCTTTGCAGTGCGATTTCACTTGATGACGGTTGCTGTGAAGGACCCATAGCGGTTGTGGTCATTGGAGATAAAAGGCACTGTCTGTTGCATAAACTATTTGATCCGGAGGTGTGATCCAGGGCAAGTCAACTGGGTGACTCCACGGACTTCCTCAAGAAGTGGTGGTGAGCTCCTGTGATGGTGTTGGTATAATTTATCTATTTGGTGTCCACACGCTATCCACACTAAGTATTTCAGTCAAGGGATGGTAACGGTCCAGTGTCTGGAGACGCACTGCAGAGTCAGTAACGGCCTATAGGTTCTTGGATGTGGTCTCTGTACTCAGCTGTAGTGGCAGCTGGAGACCAGAGCACTGATAGGTGCCACACCCGACAGGAGTGCACATTGGTTGAGTGGTTGGTACTGGCCAGTCCGGGCCAAGTCAGCAAGATAAGATCAAAGGTTATTTTTGACCTTGTGGAGAAGTTCACAACCCCAGATAGTAGCAGGCTGGCCCCTGATATCAGTGGTGTCAATTTTGTTATAATCCCCACATAGTACTAGTCACGCATGGGTACCTAACTCTGAGGTGCAGTAATGAGGTGATTGATAAGAGTGTCTCTGGTGGGTGTGGGAGGTGGATGGTATGTGCCATGCTGAAGTATATGATAGGAAGCAGTGTGGCTGGTGGGCACGTGGGCACAACGCAGTACCATAATGCCTCCACGCCGAAGGGGACTAAAACATCCAGGTGTGACGGATGTCGCCTATCTTGACAGAAGAGGCACGCCCCTCCACTTCCATGTGAATGAAGGATGAAAGAGTTGATATCCCTCAATGTGGCAATATTTCAGAACAATTTGCCAAGCTTTGCATATGGCAACAACACGCAGCAACGGATTGGACTGTGGCTGCCAGTTCGTCAACAAATATATTAGCTAAGGAAGTGACATTGAGAGCAGTAAGGAGGAGACCGACGATATTCGGGGCACTTCAGTGTATTGGCACGGTTCATGTCAGGAGTAGGTTTCTTCTGTTTTTTTTAGTGGAGGATGGTCCTAATGGGCTTTATTTATAACGCTCTTGTCTACTGTTGCGGTATGGAATATGTTCAGTCACTTAAGTCAGCAGCGACAAAAATTGCCATCAGGTTAACCATTCCCATGCTTTAGATTGTAACAGGGCGATCGGGAAATACATCACTGTGACATCTATTGATATCTGGTTGTTTTGGGACAGGGGGATGTTCGCCCAAGGTGGCCATAACCCAATGGGGCAATTTGAGGGTCGCCGGACACCGAGTAGACACGGTTAATATTTGTCTAGTCATAAACACCGCTTAGTCCTTGTCTCAGGCTCTTAAAGGGTCGCCGACACAGTACTCACGGTATATGTAAATACCGTGGTTCTGTCACTGGCACTTTGAAGGTTAATGACTAAAGTGCCCACGGCCTAGTGTTACACTGCTGTGAATCACATTTTTTTATGTGTGTGTTTTTCTTGAATACAAAAATCGGATCACTGTTTCTGAACCAATCATTGCATTGATCATTTGAATGTTTTGCTGATAAATCGGTGTAGTGAGGTTGGTAGGAGTTGGGGGGGGCCAAAAGACTTGACCTGGCTGCCAATCACGAGCGCCTACAGGACACGCCTCGTCTCACTGGGGGCTGACTGATGTGTGTGTATGCACTGTATTATTAGCTGAATTAATTTGTGTAATGTTGACCATAGGCCACATGCATTTATGCATGGTCGACTTTTGGCAGAGGTGAAAGTTAGATATCATCTCTTGTCATGTGCACACAGCATAAGAGTAAGGGCATGTATTACTATTTTACTACTTCATACAAACAGACTGGAAACAAAACATGAAAGAGTGTGGGAAGCAACTTCTTCTGTCTTGTATAGAGGTGCAATGCCATATTGTGTGGTGTTATAATAATAATTAATGGTTTATTGAAAGAGCATGGCCCGAAGGCTGAAAATATACAAGTAACATAAGTGACAAATATGATAATAATTAGATGGGGAGAAGGTTATACTACAGGGCATTTTAAATATAGTGACAGTACAAAAATCAAGATTGACTGGGAGTGAATACACTGGTTGATTATGAGTTGTTGATAAATTTTGCAATGGTTAGGATCTTGTTCTTATAGCAATGAAGTGACACTCGGATAAGGGATCTCGGGTGGAAGTAGGAGCCGTGTCGGGGATGGTGCAGAAGCTTCTCACCAAATTTGCAGATGAGGTCGTGGTGATGGTCAGAGAGAGCTGAGAGGGTCAGTGTGTTTGAGCGCCTTGGTATGTGGAGTAGGAAGGAGAGAATAATCTTTATGTCCTCTTTGAACTTTTTCTGTGTGTTTACATTGTGTGGCATTTAGGAGGAAGACCAGGCAGGGAGGCATAGTTGAGCTCAGGAAGTATGAATGTTGAGTAAACACGGAGGGTTCGGGCGCAGGAACTCCGAGGGACTTGAATCAGCGAAGGAGTTGGAGACGAAAACTGGATGATTTGACTAACTCAAAGTTGACGCTGGTTTTCCAGTTTAGTTTATCATTAGTAATGCGAGGAGCATAATGGAGTCCACAACCTGGAGTGTGTTGGGGCCTAAAGTAATGGAGGGAGGTGGGACAAGGTAGAGGAGAGGTTGATGTGCATAACCATGATCATGGTATTGTTGATGGTGACGGGTTGTTGGTGGCCCAATATGGAGACTTTCAATATATCCTGGAGGCGTGTGTAGTCGGCAGCCGAAGATACACAGTGATCCCATTGGAAATGTCATACATTTCCAGCGAGCAGAGGTTTTCTTAGGGTATCACTGATAAGCATATGGAAGCAGAGTGGTCACATCTTGGTGTTTTGGGGAAGGCCACAGGTGAGAGACTGAAAAGTAGAGACAGCCCTGAAGCTGCACGCTTGGCATTGGTCACTAAGGAAGTCTGTGTACAGTATAAGATTTCTTGAAAACCCAGGTCATTGCTTGTTAATTAAATTGTGGTCCATCAGGTCAAATGCTTTGGTGAAGCCAATGAAGGCGATGCCACAGACGTCTTTCGTTTTCCAGAGGGCAGTATATGTAGTCAAGAAATCTGACAAGGCAGTGAGTGGTGGAGGAAGTTTTCATATTGCCAAATTGCTGAGGATCTATGGCGCCTGCAATATCATTATAGCCCAGTCAGCACTAAATCTACAGATTAAGTTGGGTATTGGGGTGACGGCAATGGGACCTAGCTCATTTAAGGATTGTGGGCTGTTGACTTGGGCACTGGCGACATTTGAGGTATTCCAGTCAGCTGGGCCTTCCTTCTTGGCTGAGGGAAGTATTGATGATGGAGCAGAGGGGTTTAGCTAGTTCAGGCAGAGACCCTTGTAGAGTTTCATTGGTAAGTCAATGGGGGATGGTGGAGCGCTTTAACTTCAGTTTGTCCAGACGTTTGCTACTTCAAATTCTTTACTAAGTCAGGAAAGGAGGCTGGTAGATATGCAGGAGACTGGTGTCAAACAGGGAAGCGTCTGGCATATAGAGGTGAAATGGTTGTTTGATTGCTCAGCTGCATCACCATTAGTGAGATGGATAAGGAAGAGGAGGGGTATCTTATTGTTTAGTCCACAGAGTTTTAAGCTTACCATACCACTGATGATGTTGGTCTGCTTTTGGTGATGCAACTCATTAGGTAGTGAGACTTTTGCAGCGCGATTTCACGTGATGACTTGGTTGTGAAGGAATCTATAGCGTTGTGGTCATTGAGATAAAAAGTCACTCCCTGTTGCATAAACTATTTGATCCGAGGTGTGATCCAGGGCAAGTCAACTGGGTGTGATCTGGACGGACTTCGGGAAGAAGTGGTGGTGAGCTTCAGTGGTGGTGTTGGTATAATTTATCTGTTTGGTGTCCACGTCATCCACACTAAGTATTTCAGTCAAGGGATGGTGAACTATCCAGTGCCGAAGACGCACTGCAGAGTCAGTGTCGGCCTACAGGTCTTGATGTAGGTCTCTGCACTTAGCTGGTAGTGGCAGCTGGGACCAGAGCACTGATAGGTGTGTGCTACAATCTCTTATAGGAGGCATTGGTTGAGGTGGTTGGTACTGGTCCGCTAAGTCAGTTAAGATAAGATCAAAGGTTATTTTGACCTTGTGTGAGAAGTTCACAACTTCTGATAGTAGCAGCTGGTCCTGGATATCAGTGGTGTCAATTTGTTATAATCCCACATAGTACTAGCTTGGCGCATGGGTACCTAACTCTGAGGTGGTAATGAGGTGATTGATAAGAGTGTTCTCTGTGGGTGCAAGCAGTGGATGGTATGCCACAGTATATAATAGAAGCAGTGTGGCGCTGGTGGGCACGTGGACAACGTATTCATAATGCCTCCACGCTGAAGCTGACCAAAACATCCAGGTGTGACGGACATCGCTCATCTTGACAGAAGAGGGTAACGCCCTCCACTTCCAATGTGAATGAAGGTGATAAAGAGTTGGATATCCCTCAATGTGGCACATTTCAGGAACAATTTGCCGCTTTGCATATGGCAACAACATTGCAGCAACTTGGATTGGACTGTAGTTTAGTTAGTCAAATATATTAGCTAAGGAAGTGACATTGGAGACAGTATGAGGAGACCGTATTTATATTGGGGCACTTCAGTGTTTTAATGCGGTCTGTCAGGATAGGTTTCTCTGTTTTTTAGTGGAGTTGATGGTCCTAAGGGCTTCTATTTATAACGTCTTGTCTACTGTTGCGAGCATGGAATATGTTCAGTCACTTAGTCATGCGGTAGTTGCCATCAGGTTAACCATTCCCATGCTTTAGATTGTACAGGGCGTCGGGAATACATCACTGGTGGACATCTATTGATATCTGTTGTTTTGGACAGGGGGATGTGTTGATTGAGTGGCTGGCATCAATGGGGGCACTCTGAGGTAGCTGGACACCGATAGACATCGGTTAATATTTGTCTAGTCATAAACACCGCAGTTCCGTCTCAGGCCTTCTTAAATGGTCGCCGACAGTACCTTTCACGGTATATAAATATTTCAGTGGTGGTCCTTGTCACTGGCACTTTGAAGGTTACCGACAAAGTGTCCACGGCCCTGTGTTACACTGCTGTGAATCACATTTTTTATGTGTGTGTTTTTCTGGAATACAAAATGGATCAGTGTTTCGTGTAACCAAATCATTGCATTGATCATTTGAATGTTTTGTTGATAAATTCTGGTGTAGTGGGATTTTGGTAGGAGTTGGGATATGGGGGTCAAATAGACTTGACCTGGCTGCCAATCACGAGCGCCTACAGGACACGTCTTGTCTACTGGGGCTGACTGATGTGTGTATGCTGTATTATTAGCTGGATTAATTTGTGTAATGTTGACCATAGGCCACATGCATTTATGCATGGTCGACTTTTTGGCAGAAGTGAATGTTAGATATCATCTCTTTGTCATGCAATACAGCATAAAGTAGGCATATTACTATTTTACTTCACTATACAACAGACTAGGAAACAAAACATGAAAAGAGTGTGAAAGCAACTCTTCTTGTCTTGTATGAGGTAATGCCATATTGTATGCATTTAGCAGCCCATCATTATTAGACATAGTTCAATTTTGAATATATTGACTAGCTACTTTTTTATAATGTTTGGGGGTATACAATTGATGGTAAATAAGGCTTTAATATGGTATTTAAGGGTAAAAATTGCTATAATAGATGGTTTCAATGGTGGTGGAACCTAATTTTATCTATCAGTTGCTTATGGAAGTACTATGTAAATATTGTTATGAAGATGCAGAGTTTATACAAGTAAATCTTTTTCTTTAACATGCCTTTATTTTAATGTATGAAAATCTCATCTTCTACAGTGGTTCCAGCAGGTATCTTGCTGCCACAGTGTTATCCGGGAACTACTAGTAGGTCAGTGTAGAGAAGGAAGTATATAACTGTTACCTTATGAGAAGTATAAGGAAGCAAAAGAACCTAGATGATCAAGAGGGCCAAGGTGGAAATGAACATTAAAATGGAATAGTTAATTCTGAAGATGATTATATTCATGAAAATGAAGATATAAATGAAGTGATTGCACTCTCCTCTGTGGATACCTTTAGAACGAATTATGGAGGAGTGGACAGCACATGGCATTACTCAAGAACAGTATCCCCAGCTTTATGGAGACAGTTACCATAACCTTTCTACTCAGCAGATGCCAACATCTGTTAAACAGGTAAAAGTCAATTTAAAAATGTCTGTAGGATAATTTTCATAGAACTTTAATTGATCTGATTGAAATATGTACCCATTAAATTGTTGCAATAATGTTGGCTCACTGATAGCAAGAGGGCCTTTCTTTATGTGAGAGGAAGGATGTCTGCAGTTGGCATGAGAGTGTGATGCTGTATTGCAGTGAAACATGGTTTCTTTAAAAGGATGGTATATGCACTTGGGTAGGCTGAAATGAGAGATGGTGAGGTGGGTGTGTAATGTGGCTGGCTGAAAGACAGGGAACCATGTTGAGCTAAGGGCTGTTGAGCATTGTTAGTGTTAGCAAAATTTTGTATAGAGGCAGATTGAGATGGTTTGGGCATGTGGATAGAATGGAGGAGAGCCAGGGATGGGAGACAGAATGGCGTTGGTGGGAGGTTGTAAAAATTACATTGGATAAGAACCTGACAGAGGCTGAGAAAAGAGACCATGTAAAATATCTTTCTGGATGCAGAAATCCTGACCATTGACCAAGATTTCATTTTATCAGCTGTTCTTGATCAGACAGGGAGTATAAAGGGTTGAAGACCAATAAATTCAGTGAAAAAACCCAGATACTATATCAGTAAATCATCAGTTATTTCTTGCCATGCCTAGACTTATCCCCAAAAAAATGTATATACATTATATATACAGTATTACGCTACACGGTTTCTTTCCATGATTTCTCATTTCTTCTTGTTGCCTGCAGAACAGACTTTCACTTTTCATGGTGCCTCTCTTGCAAGAGGCAGCGTGGGCAGAGATTACTAGGTAGCCCCAGTCATCAAAACATTACCGAGTTCTTCACCGCACCCACCACAGCCGCCCTAAGTCAGTGATAGTGAGGATATGTGGACTTTGGACAGGGTTTGACAAAAGGCCCTGCAAGCCTCTGTGGTGGATAGTGATACAATTGATACAAGTGATACAGGTGGGCCAATAATCTGCACCTCTGCAATTTGTGTACATCTTTTCTACTAATGTAAGTGTTAAAAAGCTATATTATTGATATTTCTCTTAATTATTATTTGTGTGAGCATACCATCTAAAAATTTAGATGTTATTTTACTACCATAGGTAGTGTATTGAGAAAAAGTGGGTTTGGGTCAGGCCAGTCTCTATTGGAATTAATCCCATATGTTCTGTTGTTCACTTTACTCGGTTTTCACTCTGCATTTTTAATAGGTTTCAATTGACGCGTAATCGGGTACTACTGTATTAATAAATTGTATTGTTAATTTTCACACACAAACATAATTCAATAAAACAAATTCAGAAACATTAATTAAAATATATATGGACAGTAAATAAGTGTTGCTTTCATATTCTTATGTAAAGTAATTATGATATGTTTTCCGCGTGTCTTGCCATCACGTGATCTCTCTTTTCTTTACCATTATCGTTAGCTACTTCTATTTTTCCATTTATACATTAAATAACATTACTTAGACAACCATATTATTTTACTAAGCTACAACCAAGGTATTATTTTCTTCAGTTCAGTCACTAGTTTTGTAATCAACGAAAACAATGCTTCTCATTTCTCGTGTTTTAATATTCTACTTATTATTAATGAATTGTATTGCTTATTTTGCACACAAACATTAATTCAATCAAAAATCTTTCAGTAATAAACAATAATAAAGATCTTTTGTACATAAAGAAATGGCGCTGTTTACAGATTGTGCCGCGTCGTCTGAGCGTTGGTGGGGCGTTCAAACCACGTCCGAAATTCAGTTCCGCTTGAACATTTTTAAGTGTGTTGTTTTGTGTTCAAATAAGCGTCGAATTAAAAACTAAAATTGAGAAGCAGTATCGAATTTATCCCTTCAATATGTCTTCGAGACCATGAAGCAGAAAGTGGTATAGTGCTTCCAAGTAGTCACTATCTATCCAGGAAAGGGTGAATTTCCATGGTCCTGAATTTCGCAGTCCGCACGGTCAGGTCGAGGTTGCGGGACTGAAAGTTCAACTATATTATTATTATTATTATTATCATTATTAATATTATTATATTGCCTCCAGGCCCCGATGTGGAGTCAGTGACCTGTGCGGGTGGGCTAAGCCTGTAAAAATTTTTTTTTTTTTTTAGGAGTTCGGGATTGACGGTTAATCCGAAAGTCGGTTCATCGAGGTTTTACTGTATCTTAATTTTATGATGGTATGCACACACAATTAATATTTAAGAAATATCAATAATGGTTTTAACACTTACTTAGTAGAAGAGATGGCTGGGCACAGGGGATGGGGTTGGTTCTGAGGCAGGGCAGATTATTGGCCCTCACCTGTATCACTTGTATCACCTGTATCACTACCACAGAGGCTTGCAGGACCTCTTTGTCAAACCCTCAAAGTCTATATCCTCACTATCACTGACTTGAGCTGGCTGTGGTGGGTGGGGGTTGAAGACTTGGTTATGTTTGTTGACTGGGTGACCGCATGCACCCTGTCCGCGCGCTTCCCATGAAATGATGGGAATGAACCGCATAAATAAAATTGTCAGTCTGGCTAGGTGCATGTAAATCCGCGTAAACCAAATCTAGTGAATCGAGACTATTTTTTTTTTTTTTTTTTTTTTTTTTTTTTGTTGTTGGTGTTGTTGTGTTGTTGTTGTGTTGTGTGTTGTTGTGTGTGTTGTTTTTTTGTTGTATTATTTTATTATATATATATATATATATATATATATATATATATATATATATATATATATATATATATATATATATATATATATATATATATATTGTATAATAAATAGATAAATATATGTGCCTATAGGTTGTTTCATTTTAGTTTCTCATGCGCCAAGATTATCATTAACATCATTGTCGTGGGTGTGTCTCATAAGTCAGAAAAATGTTTTAGCTTATTCACAGACTGCTTCACTCATCTTCTGTTAAATGTCAAGAAACATTAACATACTACAGTGATATCCCCGTTAGCCGGAACAATTGGTGCAGAGCACTTACGGGAGTGAGAGATTTCTGGGTAACGAGACGACTCTCTCAAACCTGCAAAAAAAATCCCTCATCCTCGGAATTTCCGGGTAACAGAAAATTGCCCATTACATCATCTCTCGAACCCGGAAAAAATCCCTCATCCCTGGAATTTTCCGAGTAACGGAAAAATTTGCTCGGAAGTTCCAGAAATTACCCATTACATCATCTCTCAAACCCAGAAAAATATCCCTCATCCCCAGAATTTCCGTAATTTTCCGGGTAACAGAAAATTTTCTCGCTATCTTTAGAAAATGCGCCTCAAACACAGAAAAAACTCCCCCATCCCCAGAATTTTCCGGTAAAACGTGCCCCTCGGAAAATCGTTCCCAAAGCCGGAGTTTTCCGGAAAATTATGGCTTTGGGAACAATTTTTTGAGAAAATTTCAATTCCGGCTATCGGAGAGTTACAGGTTTGAGGGATTCCGGCTAACGGAGATATTACTGTACAGTGGTCCCTCGGTTAACGAGCACAATCCGTTCTAGAATGTTGCTCGTTAACCGAAAAACTCGTTAACCGAAATCATTGTTTCAATGGGTTTTGGGGTAATTGGTTCCAGCTCACCGAAAATTGCCTAAATTCAACAAAAAAGGTAGAAAAGTACAATTACTTTGAGGTGTGTATGTAGAAGGCTCCTGGATGATGATGATGATGATGGGAATTAGAATGGGGGTGGAGGAGAAGAGAAGGCATTGGGGTGGAAGAGAAGTCGCGCCATTTCACCCATAAAATTTTAGTTCTCTTGGTGTAATTCAAGATTATGTTCTTTAAATCAACACTGCACTGCATTATATATTGTCAATATGTAAAATAAATTTCAAAATGACCAATAATTTGCTTGCAAACAGAAAAAAAGCATTTAGTTGAAGAGAGTCTCAAGCAAGATGTTACCTCCACTGAAAAGACACAAAGACTGATGCCTGTATGGTGTGTTGGCAGGCTGGATGGCATGTTCAATAATTGTTAAAATTACTAAAAAATTTAATATTAAACTTTTAAAATTATTGAATAGTATAAACTTCTTGATATTTACTAAAATGGTAAGGAATTTAAACCCTAGAACCGATTATTGTACTGGCGGACTAATACTACAGCTGGTGGACCGCCAAATGCAAGCGAAAACATGTTCAGGTCAGCTTGTAAGAAACTCGTTAATCGAGGGATTGCTCGTTAACCGAAGTTAAGAATCTTATGGAGGGTAACTCGTTAACCGAGGCGCTCGTTAACCAAGGGACCACTGTACTTAAAAATATAATATGATTGATTTGTTTCATAAATAGGAAAAAGACTGATTGTAAACTGAAAATATCATAAACTGCTTCACTGTCCGTGCTAATACTGTACATTATTAACATTACTTTTAGCTTAGGAAGGACAGAAATTTTGGTGGGTTGGCCCTCAGAAAATTACAAGGCTGCCTCACTTATCACAAAGGTTATGTGCACGAAACTCGTTGCAAATATCAAAATTACGAATAGTGAGTCAATTTCTCCCATAAGAAATAATGTAAATAGGGTGGATATGGGTGGTCATGGCTGTCAGATTTTAACAATTGTTTTACTCAATACATATAGAACATAAAATAAATAAAGAAATGAGGGAATAATATCAAATAAACATCAATGACAAACACTTTGAGTTTATTGGGCGTATATGTTTACAAGTACTGTACTGTACAGTATACAGGGGTACTTACATGTTTGAATGTGTGAGTGTTTATGTGTGTAGGTGTGTGAGGTAAGTTTTAAACGTAGACTGTTAATTTATCTCTGATGTGCTTTGTTGCTTGCTTGCTGAAGTTGGCATTAGGGGAGAGGGTGAAGGTTTACTGGGGTGAGACGAAGCCGGGGTTGTCAGCCACTTCACTCTCCTCACTGCCAGGATCGTCAGCCACCTCACTCTCCTCACTGCCAGGGTCGTCAGTCACCTCACTCTCCTCACTGCCAGGATCGTCAGCCACCTCACTCACTGCCTCACTGCCAGGGTTGTCAGCCACCTCACTCTCCTCTGCCAGGTCGTCAGTGCCAGGTCGTCAGCCACCTCACTCTCCTCAATGCCAGTCAGTCACCTCACTGCCAGGTCGTCAGTCAGCCACCTCACTCTCCTCACTACCAGGGTGCCAGCCACCTCCTTCCTCACTGGGGTCGCCACCTCACTCTCCTCACTGCCAGGGTCGTCAGCCACCTCACTCTCCTCACTGCCAGGGTTGTCAGCCACCTCATTCTCCTCACTGCCAGGGTCGTCAGCCACCTCATTCTCCTCACTGCCAGGGTCGTCAGCCACCTCATTCTCCTCACTGCCAGGGTCGTCAGCCACCTCACTCTCCTCACTGCCAGGGTCGTCAGCCATCTCACTCTCATTATCGCTGTCAATTTGCACTGAAAGCTGTTGGTCTCCACTGCCTTCTGTTGAATCATGCGTTGTGATAAAGGTGTTTTAAGGCGCTGGGTCTGGTCGTTAATCCACGTGCTCAACATCCGCTCCATACTCTCCATCTCAGCATCACAGAACCTCGTCACCTTCGTAGCCATCAGTGGTGTTGCAGACCCGGCCATCTCCTTGATATTGTCGGCGCTTTTAACTATAGACTGCACCATAGAGGGAGCCAAACCGTGCACGCGCCCAATCACTGACTTTCCTTCTCCGTGTTCATGTCTTTCTACGATATCCAATTTCACGTCCAATGTAGCTGCCACACGTGATCTCTTAGCAATATTGCTGGGAGTTTTAGTAGCTGGTCGCTTAAGCATTGTGAGATCACACAAAACACAACTGCAAGATCACACAAAACACAACTGCGAGATCACACGAAACACACGCCAGCAGGTGTGAGACTGAGGTGAGCGGGAGCATATGGCGGAGGAATACGTACACACGCTGTCCTACTCTACAGTTGAGGCTCGCGGTTCAAAATTTTTGCTCATAAAAATTTGCTAATAAACGGGGCAAGCATTGCAAATAGTGGAAATGGGTAACAATAAATTGATTGCGGATAAACAGGGTTACGAATACCGAGGATATGAATAACGGGGTTTGCCTGTACCTAAATCATAATGCGGCCCATGACTGAGGAAAAGTTGCCCATGTCTGACATAGGAGATAAATTGAGTTAGTAAATCTGAGTTGTTGAATTACTGTACAGTACAGACATATGCCAGTGGACCCCTTGTGTATTGGGTCCCCTCTTAACTGAATAAAATTGCATGACATTAGAAAAATAGAATATTAAAGTGGCATCTCTTAGTGAAGGAGTTGATAATACCAGGAAAAATAAAAGAGAATATGCATGACATGTTTGATTGGGTGAAAATGGATGAATATCTCATTGTCAAATCAGGTAATGAGCAAATTTAATTTATATGATGCATTTAAGTATTGCATAAGGCTTGAATTACTTTCTTTCACCTCACATATATTAACCACAAAAATTATTTATTTTTCTTCTGAGGCTCATATCTGTCCCACCCATTTAAGGATGGAATAGTATTAAAAGATATAGTTGATGTACAGTACTTTGATTCTCAGTTGCAATTAACTAAATAGATGTATATCTTCATTAGCTGCTCTATTTTACAAGAAGTACTGCTGTATAACCAATGTTTTGTTTTTGTTTTCTTTTTCTTTACAGCTTTGGTTCCTAGTGTCAGTGGCCTTGAGTAAGTGTCTCATGAATACATGCCAAGAAGCTTGGGACCAACATCTCACCACTGCATTGAGCTATGTTGTATCATGGGGAAAATCTGATCAGGTTTTACACTTAACACATGCATTACTTCCAAAAGGTGAGTTTGGTTATCTCATTATTATTACTGTATTAAATACTATTTTTTTATGCCCCACTTAAATCTACAGCGGTTAAATCTGTATGTAAATACTATACAGCAGGCCCTTACAATTCACGGATTTTTAATTCTCGGCCTTCGATTCTTCACGGATGACACCCTGGATGTACCCAAGAATGTCTACAGGTAGTTTTAAATTGACGGCACTTTCACTGCCGGGATAGGGTGCATGTGAGATTTATGGCGTTCCGCAAGGTGTGTCTCTTGTCCCAGGTGGCTGGGCCAAGTGTGCTCGCTCCGCCTCAGTGACAATCCAGGTTAAACACTTTTCCGTTTTGCACATGTGCTACTCTGCTCTCTTAACAACTGTGCTCCTTGTGCTTGTGATGGCTCCCAAACGTCCTCAACCATCTTCGTCCAGTTGCAGGAAGGTGCCCAACCAAGGGAAGAGAGAAAAGAAGGTCATGTATTTCTCCCATTCGTACGCCTGGCTGCACCTGGCAACAGGAATGGATAAGGGGAGCGAGTGACTGCTAGTTAGTGCGCCATTTGCAGTTGTAACTCACTCCATGCCATATTTCACTGGATTTACTGTTATTATTAATGATTAATCATGTCATTGTAGTCAGGTTAGCTCATCTTTGTAACCACCAGGCTACTGGGCCAGGCTGTGAGGTGTTATATTTTCAAATCGTATTTTCAGATAGATATACATAACTTTCTTCATTTATTTTTACTCAGTTACATGCGCACACCGTCCTACATACATATTGTGAAAAAAGGTAAAAGAAATAATTGTCCTGAAGGCAAACATATAAAGGGAGGGAACGTTGCTAGTGAATCAGCGTCCCAGCTAATCTTCATTTCTATGGTGGAGCAGGGAATGTATGCAAATGGCGACTGTGTTAAACTTTCATTTGACTTTTATTTACTGGTTTGGCAATATATTTTTTTTATAACTTAATTATTGGTACAGTATAGTCTTCATTTACGCGGTCAATTGAATCCGTGGAGGTCCGCGTAAAACGAGAAACGCATAAACGAAATAACAGAACATATGGGATTAATTGAAATAGAGACTGGGCCGACCCCCAAACTACACTTTTTCCGACACAATACATACGTTGTAGTAAAAATATCACCTTAATTTTATGATGGTATGCACACACAATTAATATTTAAGAGAAATATCAATAATATTAGGTTTTTTAAAACTTACGGGGATGGGGGGTTGGTTCCGAGGCAGAGGGCAGATTATTGGCCCTCACCTGTATCACTTGTATCAATTGTATCACTATCCACCACAGAGGCTTGCAGGGCCTCTTTTTCAAACCCCTCAAAGTCCATATCCTCACTATCACTGACTTGGGCCGGCTGTGGTGGGTGGCGGGTGAAGAGCTCGGTAATGTTTTGTTGACT
>NW_024720711.1:927717-967888 GCF_018991925.1 Homarus americanus
GGTTTATGTTTGTATGTATGAAAGTACGTTTATATCTCAGAATACACACACACACACACACACACACACACACACACACGCGCGCGCGCGCGCGCGCATTTTCAACACCCCCATCAACAATCCATGAACAGTGACCAAAGTCAATAATTCACTCGTGTACAAAATTCGGGAGGATGAATTGGTCTCCAGAGCTCTCTCGTGCGCTGGCCTGATACACCCGAGTCTCCCACAAAGCGCAACATTCGTCTTGCTGAGTCAGTATAAACGTCGGCAGGATCTTAACTCGTCTTCACTTGTCTTGAAAGTCTAGGGCGATCAAAGGGCGATTAAACTGCCCTAAAGTGGCGAGGCAAATGTTTCATGCCTTATTGGAGCCAGCCAGTGAAGGCACAACACAAGGCAGATGTTCGTCTGGCGTTACTTACAGGAGTTTTCTCTTTTTTGTTTTTACTGTCTCCAACCTTCATCATTTTCCTAAACTGACGTGAGACTCGGGAATGAAAGTGTGCCATTCAAGAAACATATTTAGAACATCTCAGCAAAACTAAGTCACAAGTTATTAAGAAGAAGTTGAACATGTGAAAAGTTTACTGATGGTCAGATGGTCAGAGAACGACGGTCGACCTTGGCAATATTCCACTCAGATGGGCAAAAGTCTCTGAGTCATTCAAAAAGTATATGTCAAGAGATGAATAGATATGATAATAAATCTCAGACCAAGTATAAAATGCAGCCTGACACGTGAGACGAGGTACTTGAGATGTGGCAACACTGAAGCCCATAGTTGAAGTTCATTCCTCACTCGATATCCATTCCTTAAAATTTTTCGAGGGTGGAACCTCTCTCTCTCTCTCTCTCTTTCGGCGACAGTAATTAACTACTGAAGATACTCGAATCAGTGGTATCTGAAGAACAGGTGAAGAGACCTTAGGATGAGACACGTTATACCCTTCACTGTCCTTCAATCTCGAGGTATTTGAAGGATTATTCCCAGGTTTAAAGAATAGTGGTGTTTTGAAGAAGCTCGCCGCGTTAGCAAGAGAGAGGGGCACAATAATCCAGACCCGATAATGTTTGCTTGGTAAAGTTACACTCCTGGATAACCTTATTTAAGCTGCTTGTGTTCCTCTCCTCCTCTCAGTCAGCTCACCCAAGAAGATTTGTATCCGGTATAAATGACTAACTTACAGCTGACATAACTCTACCCCCACCCCACCCCATCAAACCCCCACCACACCACCTCATCTCCCCCTGTCCACCTCCCCACTTTCTTCCCCCTCCACCTCACCTTCTTACCCCACCACCCCACCTTCTTCCCCCACCTCACCTTCTTCCCCTACCACTTCACCTTCTCCCCCCACCACCCTCACTTTATCCCCCACCATCCCTCCTGACACGTCAATAACTACCTATTTTTCGGGTCACGTTCAGGCAATTTCTGGGCCGAATGTTCCTGTGACAATTATTTTGATGGATTTGAAGGAAGACTCCCTGGGGACTCGTAGAGAGCTGTCATACGTGTACCTCTGGGCTAATATGATCAAGAATTCATTTAATACACCCATGTACACTCAGTGATGGCTTATAACGCGACTAAAATTAAAAACAAAACAGTAGGCAAAGAAACTAAAAGGGAAGAAAAAAGTAACATAACTCGTGTTCATAAACCCCAGGGAAAAAATTACATGTTAAACCTAAGTTAAACCCAAGTTAAACCATTGTGTAAGGAAAGAACAACCCATTTATTCTACTATGGTGTATAACAGGGGAGGGGGGGGGGCAGTGTTAGTGTGAGATTAAAGTGAGGTGATTGAAGTATATATACAGTATTTACAGGTTATATTATATCCAAAATTGTACTTGTGTGAATGAAGGTACTTTTGTCACACTGATTTAATCATTTAGAGTCAAATAGTGTCAGAGAGACTTATAGAATAACATGCCATAACCATTAACAGAGAGTTATGAGTACACCATAATGTGGACACGAATGGAAATGAATTCAATAAAGTTCCCACAGTGATATTGTGAGAAATTATTGAGTGTATTGTTGTTGTTGAGTTGGCTGTCTGTCTGTCTGTCTGTCTATCTGTCTGTCTGTCTGTCTGTCTATCTCTCTGTCTGTTTGCCTCTCTCTCTCTCTCTCTCTCTCTCTCTCTCTCTCTCTCTCTCTCCCGGTGAGGTAATTTCTATAAATAAAAAACTTTTCAATGGACTAATACGTATTCAGAATTCATGTCTTGAGAATTTTCAATGGGATTATCCATAATTCAGTTGCTTGAGAAAATATGACCCAAACTGTGTAATACTTTATAGTTATGTATATCTTCTCCTCGTTCAAGTTATGTATACTGTATAGGTATATGTATTTAGACATATATTTCCCTCCTATTCATGAACTAGGGTTAAGGTCATATAATGTTACCCGATGTGATATGTTTTCAACCTACGTGTATATATATATATAGTATATCTTACCCGATAGGATTGATATAAGATGCTTCTATATACAGTACAGTATATTCGTATATCTATACCTGGTATATTTAACCTTATATGGTATACTTGAGTAGATAGTAATATAATGGAGGAATTGATGTATATAAGAAATATTATACGGTATACTCTTTTATATAACACTGAGAGAGAGGGAATGATATATGAGAGAGAGAATATAATGTTATACTAACTTATATAGCAGCAAGAGGGAGGGTAAGCTATATAACAGGAAGGAGGTTAGGTTAGGTTGTGTCCTTTTTATGGAGGCTTCAGTATCTCTGTTAATGGAAGGAGTGGAGACTAGCACAAGTATAGAACATGGAAAAGACCTGGGCGGAATATGTCAAGTTTACGTGAGGTCGTGCTGTTTGGTCCCCAGAAATAGAAAATTTGGTCAGATAAGTCCCCAGAAATAGAAAATTTGGTCAGATAAGCACTCAACTCTCTCTCTCTCTCTCTCTCTCTCTCTCTCTCTCTCTCTCTCTCTCTTCTACATCATTTTAATATTTATTCCATCATTCCTGTTTATAATATTTAGGTGGGATTCATTACTGTACGGGTGTTGTATTCTATAAGACTTCCCTTATGTACCACAACGAGAGGAAGTTGTTTACCTACCATCGGACTCTCGATTCGGCTTAGGAAAGATAACGAGGAATGTCTAGAATGACCTCTACATCCCTTGCTGATAAGAATGACGATCCACTTAAACCATTCATGTACTGAAGAGGAGAAACATCATCTGATTGTCAGGTTGGTCTTTAGAGTCACAGGGAAGATGAAGTATGGCGGGAGGATTGAGGAGAGCGGTGCGTGTTCAAGCCCCTAGCGTCCATTGGCCTCCTGGCGGGTGGCTCCTAACTTTTACGTTTTTCAGTGTCGGCTGTCACAAAAAGCCTCTCTCATCGTGTACGTCATATCAGGCTGGCTAATTAACTATACAGATGTGTGCGAGTGAGTGTGTGTGTGTGTGGTGCGTGTGTGTGTCTGTGTGTGTCTGTAAAGAAGATGGTTTTGATCTTACGTAAAGGTTGGAGGTAAGTAAAATCTAGTCATTGGTGTGCATCATCAGAAACATGATGACATAAGACTTTTCTCCTCAACACATTTCACAAGATCGTCCCCATACCGTAAGAATTTTTAACCACCAGTGGGTGAAAATTTTAGGATGGTACATAATGATCTGAATTGGTCACGTTACTGATACACAATCGCTGTAGTAATCTAATAATTTATGGAGTAATTACGTTATAATAATAGAGGTAAAGACACAGGTTTACGTAAAACTGCTGGAAAGTCATTATTAATCAGGGAGAATTCTGGACTCGTGATGTTGTGAGCTGCTCTGGGTCTAGTGGTCATCTGATCGAAGCTTTGGAACATCATTAAACCGTGTTCCTTTATTGCCTCGCCCCGTGTTGGTTTGTTAGGTTAGAAGGTGGTTTCTAAGCTCAAATGATTAAGAAAAAATCTATCTGTATTTAATTATGCTACATATTATGAGAATGGTGCTGTCACTAAGTTAGGAAAGTTATAAGCAACACGAGAATTCAGCCAATGAGTTTCTTCGCGTGCAATCAACTCACTCCCTCTCTCTCCACCTACCTTTTTCACACATATTAACCTCCTCCCTTCTCTCTCACGTTTTCCCTACCCTACCCTACCCTACCCTACCCTACCCTACCCTACCCAACCCTACCCTACCCTACCCTAACCCTCCTACCTCCACCAATGCCTTCCGTGTGGTGTCTCAGGTGATCTTCATGTCAGTGGGCGGAGCTGTGGTCAGTTTAGCGGAAGCTGGTCGAGGTTACAATTCAGTTTGGGTAAAAGGCTTCACGTCGAGCTGTCTCCCGTGTTTCTTGGCGCCTCTCACACTTTTCATCGTTGGCTCTTTAACAGCTAAGAAATATTGAATGGTTAGGTTCACATCTTGTCCGGAGGTTCCATTGTTGGGGTAATTTACAGCTTGGCCACGGAGCTATTTAATGCCATGCCATCTCGACACTGCTCTTTGTGTTTGTAGGAATATTGTATTTGTGTGTGTTTGGAGGGGGGTGTGTGGTGTGGTGTGGGGGTGGGGTCAGTGGGTGTAGGTGTGTACGTGTGGGTGACTGAGATCACTATAAACTATACGTAAACACACACACACACAGACACACACACACACACACACACACACACACACACACACACACCTACCTCAAGCCCTGAAGACTAGGTCGAGTTAGTGAGTGATTGTGATAAGTGGAATGAAGAGATTGGGAAAGTTATATATTGAGTGAATTACTGCGAGAAACTGATATAGCAAGAAAAAGAGAGTCACGTGTGTGTGTGTGTGTGTGTGTGTGTGTGTGTATAGAATGCAGCTTAACATCGTAAGTTACCCTGCTATAGAGCCAGACGGTTCTACCTACAGCTCATTGTAAACAAGGCTTGTGACGTCTAAGTGTATAAGTACGGCCCCCCCCCCCCCCTCACGACCCACACTTATTGTGTTTGTTTTGGTGCTTCAGCTACCAGGGTTATTAAGCAGACAACAGATACCTACTTGAAAAATTGCCAACAAAAGGAAAGGGGAATACATTTTTATAAACCTAATTGGGTGTGTTATTTTTTACGAATTATTACTGAAGTTCTTAAGTCATTATATATATATACAGATATCATTAATTAGTTATTCATTTGTTACTCTTCTTTTCTCTTCTTCTTCTTCTTTCCTCGATTATCTCGCCTCCCACACCATCCTTCCCTTCCACCATCTCCTCACATCCACCTCCCTTGCCCTTCCGTCCTCTCCTCATTTCTTCCTTACCCTTTCTTCCATTCTCTTTGTACATTTCTTATTCTCTTTATCTCCCCTTCCCAATCCTGTTATCTCTTCCCTCAACCCCTTCCATTCCCTCCACTCTCCATCTCCCTTCCCCTCTCTGTCCTCCTTCCCTCGTCTCTCTTCCTCCCTATCTCTTTCCCCTCCCCTTTCCCACTTCCTCTCCCCCATTTCCTTGTTTCCACTTTCCGTACACCTTTCCTCGCCTCTCCCTCACCTCTCCCCTCCCTCACCTCTCCCCTCCCTCACCTCGCCTCTCCCTCACCTCTCCCCTCCCTTACCTCGCTTCTCCTTCACCTCTCCTCTCCCTCACCTCTCTCCCTCACCTCTCCTTCCCCTCTCTCCCCTCCCCTCCACCTCGCCTCTCCCTCACCTCTCCCCTCCCTCACCTCTCCTTCCCCTCACCTCTCCTCTCCCTCACCTCTCCCCTCCCTCCTCCTTCCTCTCTCCTCTCCTCTCCCTCTCTCCTCACATGTATTCTCAAGAGTAATGGTGATACATTTAATTGAATTAGGAGTTACTAATATAGGTGTGTGGATGTTAATCGATTTGCGGATCGTGTTCCGGGGTAATGGTTAGCCAGTGCAGTTGGTGAGTTGCCCGGTCTTCTCGGACTATTCCTTGACACTGGGTCATGCAGCTCGTTTACTTAGGGTGTAGTTTTTGTGTTGGCGACAGCTTCTACACCTTAAACAAATTCACGCCTAGGTGGCCCTTGGGCTGGCCTTCCTCGTTACACGAGGGGCAACCATTATTATTTATTTATTATTATTATTATTGAGTGTCGTGAAACTCGTCAAACCTCCGTGGGTGTTGACCGAGAATAAATTGGTTTAACTTTGAAGAAATCAGGTTAACGATGGAAGACCAAAAAACTTAAACCAATTTAAAAATGTCTCCAAATTGGGACGAGGCTTGGTATTATTTCTGGCCATGATTATTAGTCTTTGCAGAATTGTACAAACCCCTACAGACTTTACGGCTGGTAGATGACTTTCCTGTTGTTAGCGTCACCAATTTTTTTCTTCAGATTTATAAATAGCCAACTTCCCTCTGTCAAGCTGAGAGAGAGGTGGATCAGTTGAACATGTTCCCAAACTCTCAGAATTGTAAAGTTTTGTTCACCTGTCCACTGATGAGATCAATAGAGTCACCTGTGTTGATACTGTGTGATATTATTATTATTATTATTATTATCATCATCACTCATATCAGATATAATATAAATGTTTGTTATATGAATAGAGTTTCTTGTCCGTGTTGTGCCTCTGAGAATAAACAATAGTGACTGTTGATAAAGTACGGGAGAACCTTCAAGGACGACGCAGCTTCCATTCTTCCCGGAACTATGGCATCTAATACAATCCCTTGATTACTTATCTCTGCCACCACTACCATTTCCACCACCACATTGTCACCACTACACTGTATATATCCATCACCACCCAGCCTCAACTTCCCTGCCACCATTACCCTGTCACCACCACCACCACCGCCACCCTCCTTCATCCTCTTCCTAATTCACTCACTCACTCATTCCCTCTCTCTCCTTCTCTCCCTCCATCCCCCGACCTTTAATCACTACTTCCCTCACCGCCCCCCTTTCTTCTTCGCTTCCTCCTTCCCTCACACACTCACTCCCTCACACACACTCCTTCCCTCAGCACCACAGCCACGAACCTCAACTCAGTATGGTAATTATTTCAGAGCAGTTAAAACTTGAAATAGGTTTTAGGCATGGGAACCGCCGCCTCTGAAATGAACTTAAGGCTTTTTTGTTGATTCACCTCCGCCCAGTTGTCAACCTCAGTGCACTGAAATTCAAAGCCAATTTATGTCTGCGTAGGTTTTCAGTTCGGGGTGGTAAGGCTGTCAGGCCAGAACCCCTCAAGCTGGTAGTTGTGGATGTGGGGGGGGTGGGAGGTTGGTGTGGGGTGGTTGGTGTGTGGGTGGTTGATGTGGGGGGGTCTGGTGTATTGGGTGGGGAAGGATAGAGTATTGTGAGATTAAATGGAAGGATAAAGCTATGTGATGTGGAGGTTAGGTTAGGTTAGGTTAGGTTAGGGAAGGGATATGAAGTCAGTCATATGAAGTATCACCCCACACTACCTACGTCAAGCCTATGGTAGCCACTTTTACTAACTCGTGTTTAGGAGTGAGGGGAAATGTCTCCACGAAATAGTTGAGTGGGAATTGCATGGGAATATTTCAGGGTCCGAGCACATGCAGGTGTCGTCAGGAGACTCACATTACTCTATATGCCACATCCTTGAGCATCAGCTGAGTGCCTTTGAAGTTCTCGTACATCTGGTGGTGCGTCCCCTGATAGCCATAGATACAGCGTGAAGATGAACAGGTGAGGTGAACTACCTGGCAATATTCAAGAGTGTGTGTGTGTGTGTGTGTGTGTGTGTGTGTGTGTGTGTGTGTGTGTGTGTGTGTGTGTGTGTGTGTGTGTGTGTGTGTGTGTGTGTGTGTGTGTGTGTGTGTGTGTGTGTGAACTTTAAATGACCCAAAAAAAACTTGGGGAACATCTAGACAGACCGACAACATTGAACTTAATTCTTTAAAAGAGACCAACAAGCTCTCAGGAACAACAAATACAGACCACAACACACATCGAGGGGGGAGATAATAAATAAATATCACACGTTTAACCCCAAATGACAGCGACCGTCCTGGTAAACACGAATTAAGCGTAAAGCCGCGAATATATCCCCCAGGATGAACAAGGATAGCGAATCTCTACCGTAGGATGTCATTTAAAATTGATACACCGAAGTTAATCCTACTCAAAATATCCTAGACTTGGTAACTTGGCGCGCTATGGCAAACTTCACTCAGCCATAGTGTCCTAGATAGGGATATTAGGATGTTGATGGGTATTCTGGTGATGTGTATGAGAGTATGTCCATAGGTATGGTGGTTGTGTGTACTGGGTAAATCATATCTGGCGGCCATGAGCGAGGATCAAAGGGCTTACTAATGTACCGGCTGAGGCGAGTGTTTTCAATAGCCTTCTGTGGGGCTTGTTTAAAACGTGAAATAAATATATGAATATTTTGTTTGTCAGCTCCGGTCCGGTGTAATCCAGGCACAGAATAACAACACACTGGTCCGGCCACACATCAAATAGATAGAGTATTTTACATCGGGTGAACGTTCGTAAATGCGCTATTTAGTTAAGTGGTTTATTAACATTCCCTTGGGAACGCTGGCCACTGAATGCTAAAAACTAGTTTACAAATGGAAAATAAATAGATTCAAAGGGAAACCAGCAGTTTGTCATGGTAGAAAAAATCTACATAGAATTACCGTTGTAGAGCCAATTTTCCCTGGCAACAGTGGCGGTGACTCGTGAGGTGCCACACTGTCACTGGCACTTGGTGACTCTCACTGTGCCACCGTCTGTCTGTGTCGCCAGTGATACTCCTCCCGGTGCTGTGTCTCACACCCACGACATAAGTCAGGTTATTATGAGTGTTTAAACGTTGTATTATTGTGATGATATTATGCCTTTACCTGAACACAAACATTATTCGCTTTGAATTGTTTTTCTCCTAAGTTAATGTCACTATGTATTAAGTTTAACGAGAAAAATAAAAAATTACTAAAACCAACAGAACGTGTTACCAGAACAGTAACAGCCTGACCACGAAACATCTCTGAACAGATAAAATTAAAACTTTCAGAACTGTTGGTGTGCATCATCCTGTTGACGATGACAAGTACACCGGCCCAAGTTGTAATTCTCAGAGTGAAGAGAGACCACAGGTGTGTATTATGGGTGTAGAAGATACACGTTTGAGTGTAAATAAACCAATTATTGGAGGATAAAATACAAAGAATTGATAAAGAAGCAAATCAACGGCTGGGCAAGCTGGTATATATTGTCAGTGAGGGAGAGAGAAGTGGGTGGGTGTAACACGCTATACACTCAACTGTGTTTATACTTGAGGGAAGAAAGAGTGTCCAGGGCCCCTGTCTATATCCCGGTCAGCCATTCCCTATACGCACGGATCACCCCCAACAATCACACCCTGATTGTGGACGAAAATGAAATCAAATCGGCCCTCCGATCTGCAGGGACGAATCCGGGTGAAAATGCGAACAACGGCACAGCTAGACTGGTCAGTGAATAGGGGATCCTGTAGTTTAAATCAAGGAGAAGATCTGGGGGAGGGGGGGGCTGAGGATGGGGGGTTAACAAGAGGCAGACCGATCTGAGTCGATTCGTGTTCATCTAGGCGAGAGACCATTAGAGGAGGATGAGGAGGTTGTATGGCGGCGGGGTGTTGGTAACTGTGTCCAGGAAGGCCTCGTGTTATGGGATAGACGCCCAGGATGTGATTAATAAAATATAATGTTTATTGAAGCTTAGAAGCTGAAATTGTTTATTTGAATGGGGAATTCATAATATACAAGGACATAGACAAAATAAGACATAGTAATAGATGGGGATGAAACCAGTTCATTTCATAGTACAGTGAGGTGTTGGGGGAGTAATTTATGTTTTTTTCAATGTTGGGACTGCTGTTCTTTGTGCACGTATGGCTGGATGTTGTGTGTCGAAAACTGACAGGATCTCGGTGTAGGGGCTGGGTGCTTAGCAGATGAGGCCGTGGTGATGTAGAGAGTCAAGGGGTGTTGAGCGCTTGATATGTGAGTGGAAGGGAGAATAATCCGTGCCTTTTGCACTTTTCTAGGTGTTTGTTGTGTGGCATTTGGAGGAAGACCGGTGGGGAGGCATGGTGAGCTTATATGAATGTTGTGTTCACTGGGAGCCGTGCGGAACGAGGGACTGACGGCGGAGGAGGGGCGAACTGAGGTAACTTATGACGGTTTATTTAGTTGTTGTCTGGACGCGAGGGCGTGAATCCAACCTGGAGTGTGTTCGGACCTAGGGTAATGGAAGGAGGTGGGACAATGTCGGAGGAGGGGTTGATGTGCATAACCATGGTCTTGGTATGGTTGATGGTGACATGGTTGTTGGTGATTAGTGTGTAGTAGTGTGTGTGTGTGTGTGTGTGTGTGTGTGTGTGTGTGTGTGCTTACGTCTCACTTTGAACCTTTTCTCTGCTGGCTGATCCATTCAATACAAAAAGCTCGAAAGATGTGAAGTAGAAACAAGTACTGTACATATATTAATGAGGAGAGAAATACTGTTTGATATGAGGTAGCAGTAGTAGAAGGCCACGCGTCTGCCCTACAGTTGGTCCCTCCGTTAAAGAATCAACAACGCCCGCGAGCTGAAGAACCTGATTGGTCAGCAACAACGTATTAACTTAAATTGGATTTCAATCAAGGGCAATTTTCCTCGTTATTGGTATTATTTCATTCGCCTCCTGGCCCCGAGTATTATATTAGTCTTCCAAGTTGTATTATAAGAGAAGAAACAAACACACACACATGATGCAGCACACAGCATTATTAATTATTGTTGTTGATTTATAGTTATGTCTCAAGGTTGGCGCTCGTGGTGGTGAATGGTGGTGTGTGTTAATGCCGTCTTCACTACACCAATAACGATTAAGAGTGGACTTAGGCCATGATCCATCGAGGTCAGGCCAGGTCATAATCCACCGAGGTCAGGCCAGGTCATAATCCACCGAGGTCAGGCCAGGTCATAATCCACCGAGGTCAGGCCAGGTCATAATTCACTGAGGTCAGGCCAGGTCATAATCCACCGAGGTCAGGCCAGGTCATAATCCACCGAGGTCAGGCCTCACATCTGACAAACTCGCATAGGTAAAGACGGATAAATCTCTCTCTGGACATTTGGGAGTCAGTTAGGGTTTTGATGGTAAGCCCGTGTACGTGTGTGGTGTTTCATCTCTCTAGTTGCTACCTGTCTGAGGATCACTGATAAGACTTAGTGTGCCGCTTCCCACTGTTATCTTTATCAGCTGTGTAGCTATACTCTCTCTCTCTCTCTCTCTCTCTCTCTCTCTCTCTCTCTCTCTCTCTCTCTCTCTCTCTCTCTCTCTCTCTCTCTTTTTATGTCACCTTTGTAAACAATTATTTGGTTTCTTAATTCTTCGTTTTATACTTGTTCCTTGTTTCTTTAATATTCGTTTCTTATTTCCTGATTACTTTCCTTTAATTTATTTGTCTTAATTCTTCGTTTCATATTTCTTCTTCCTTCCCTATTACTCTTTCGTTATATCGCAGGTTTTCACTCATTTTCCTTCTTGTTATCTTCCAATATTGAGTTATGATTCTATTCCTTCCTTATCTTTCCTCTTCCTCCTCCTCTTCTTCCTCTTGCTTCTCCTTCTCCTCCTCCTCCTCCATCATTTATCAGTCCCTACGCTTCATCTGTGCAATTCCCAGACATATCAAAATTCATATTAAAATCGTAGACAGAATTACAATTATATTATTTGATATTTTCCAACTTATACACACACAAGACGAATTAATAATATATAAAGGAAATAATAAAGAATCAGTGTAATGAGCAGATGAATAAATGAATAAATATAAAAAGTTATAAGGAAATAGATAAATTGTTTGATAGACACCGACAGATAAACAAAAAGAGAGAGAGAGAGAGAGAGAGAGAGAGAGAGAGAGAGAGAGAGAGAGAGAGAGCCAAGACAAGAGTCACCTCACGGGGTCACTCACTATGTTTAGGTAACTCCGGTAACTCAGAGTCCTTTAAGGAAGAATCGATGAATGACGCTTTGATACGCCATCTTGGGTGAACGAAAAGATTGCAATAAATTCAGTTTTATTTTCCAATGAATCTAACTCTAACCGGTATGAAAATTTGCATATATGGCCGTGACAGAGGTACTATGAATTGATTTAAATAGAATCTAATCATTTAATATACACTGGGTTTTTTTGTGGTGGGTGTAGCTGGCCATTTTGTATCTAAAATATTTTACGGTAATGCGTACATATCAATTATGAGCTTGGTATCCAATGTGACATACGGGAGAGATAAAGTTAATATGTCTCACTGGGGATGGTATGGAGGCCTTTTAAACCACCAGAGAGGAAGGCGTATGAGGAGGCAGATGCTTCGTGAGCCCATCCAGCCCCCGGGACTAACAAGCCTCCCGCCGCCACACACTTCTCGTCATATTGGCGGCTAACATGATTCACTGAGGTATAAAGGGAGGCGGGCGGCCGTCTTTATCCCAGCAACAATGTCCCTCTTACGGGTAATATTCATTTAGGCAACATGTTCTACCAGGCAGCTACTTACTGAGTGAGAGGAGGGGGGAGGAGGAGGGTGATACACGGGCGGGGAGGGGGAGGAAGAGGAGGGGTGATACACGGGTGGGAGGAGGAGGAAGAGGGAGGGGTGATACACGGGCGGGGAGGGGAGCGGAAGAGGAGGGGGTGATACACGGGCGGGGAGGGGAGGAAGAGGGAGGGGTGATACACGGGCGGGGAGGAGGAGGAAGTGAGGAGGGGTGGGATAGCTACTGGCGCGGAGGAGGAGGAAGAGGAGGGGTGATAGGCGAAGAGGAAGGAGAATGGGCTGAGCTATTGTATAGGACGGAGGATGACGTGTGTGTGTAGAGGGCGAGGGGCAGGGGTGATGTGGAGGATTGTTGATTTATACAGCGTGTCGGTGTGGTGAGCAAAACCGTATGGGGTGGACAGGGGCCTATGTGGTGGTGGACAGGGGCCTATGTGGCAGACAGGGGCCTGCGTGACAGGGGCCTATGGGGTGGTGGACAGGGCCTATGTGGTGGTGGACAGGGGCCTAAGTGTGGTGGCGGGACAGGGGCCTATGGTGGTGGACAGGGCCTATGGGGTGGTGTGTGGACAGGGGCCCATGGTGGGTGGACAGGCCTATGTGGTGGTGGACAGGGGCCTATGTGGTGGTGGACAGGGGCCTATGTGGTGGTGGACAGGGGCCTATGTGGTGGTGGACGAGGGGCTGTGTGAAATGTGTTGTGGCGTATGGCATTGTCTCCCTTCTTCCTTCCCTCCGTCCCACCCATGCATACTGTACAGTACATACATACATACATACATACATACATACATACATACATACATACATACATCCAAAATCTTGCCTATTTACATCATTTTTTCCGAGTATTAGTAAATCTTAAGAACAAAAAGATCTTTATCAACACTCACTCATAAATCTCCCTGATAACTTTTTTTTCCCAGGACATATTACTTCCCTGTTCTTAGTTAAGGTCCCCATCACCACTCCTATTTACCTCCCCTTAATCATCATCATTCTCTCTTACTATTTTTTTTCCCAGGATGTATCACCACTCCCCGGATACTCAATCCTGTACAATCCTCTACAGCTTCCCCCTTCTCTCCTCCCACCATTTATCAGCAGTACTTCTCTCCCTCATCTCAGACATATATTACACCCATCTACCTTATACTCTTATGTCACTACAGGTATATACTTCGTTATACTCAATAGACTCAGTATATCAGTCCATTGCTAGGTGACGTCCTCCTCTCTCGTCGTATTTTGCTGCTTCTCATAGCCTTCAAGTTTGTGTTGTTTCCTTACCTGTCGAGCGCCCCCGAGCCTCATAATGTCGTATGTCCATCACGTGTCTTGTTTTGTGAGTTTTCGGGATGTTTTCTTAGGTCATGACATCCAGTCGAAGGTTGTGGGGATTTTTAAGTGTGTGGGATTTTTTTATTCAAGTGTAGGGATTTTTTATTCAAGTGTAGGGTATTTTTATACAAGTGTGGGGAATTTTCACTCAAGTGTGGGGAACTTTTACTCAAGTGTGGGGGTATTTTTCATTCGTCCCGGGTTATTTCCTCTTCTTGTACTAGTATCTGTTCGCGGTTCTTATATTAAAAATTTTCTTACATCTCTTATTCTATTTCATGACGTCACCCATATGTTTCTTTCCCCCTATCCTTACTACGTCATCGTCTTTGTTTACACTCCTCCATGTTTATTTAAGTTACTTGGGAGTTTCTTGGAGTTACTTTACCTCATACCACTTGTTCCCTGATGCTGTATAATCTCCTCTGATTTGTAAATTATTCTCTAACATAGTGTAAGAATGTTTTGAACTGATTGAATACTACATTTTGGTCAACTTTATCATCAATCCAGTCAACTTGTTTTCCTCTTGAAGTTGTTGTTGTTGTGTATGTAAGTCTGTCGGGGCTCTGATGCAAGTATTATGAAGGCTTTGACAAGGTGGGTGTATAGAGTTCGCTGTTGTTGACATTTGAGTCTAAAACTTTTTGAGTAATATCGTTGTTGGTGAAATAGCGTCTGTCTGAGTGTATGAAGTCAAATCGAACAACTTTTTTAATCTCTTATGTAAGCTGGTTATTGATGTTTCTTGTTTGTCTGTTTGAATGCTAGTGTAAATTTTTTTTCTTCAATGGTTTTGGTTCCTCTATTGGATCTTTTGGAGTGATCGAATATTGAATTAAGAGTGGTGACATTTTTTTATTATTTACACGATAAAATTAAATAACTGAAAGAAGGGTGAGTTGAAATTCTTTATGGTTTATTTTATTTCAACATAAGCGGGACGAAACATTATTCTTACTGTATCACCGGGAGGGAAAGAGAAGAACAATGTGTTAAAAAAATCTTTGAACAAAAAATAAGGGAAGATACAAGTGAAAGCAACTGAGCAAAACAAGACAATAACAGATTTACCAAGAGTGGAAACCTAACACATTCGCCAGTTTCTCCTCGACAACAGAAACCTTGGACGGGCGAGGAGTGTTATTGTTGGTCAGTGACCCTTAGAAACCCTTCGTGGTCTTGTGTGTTGACTGGTGGAAGAGGAGGGAGAGGGGAAAAAAGTTAATGTCATACTTACCTCAAATTTAATAAAACAGGAAGTGATTTATATTTTATCATCAGTGAATGTACTGTAGTTGATACTGGTCGCGTGCGTCCGTACGTCCATCCACCCGTCTGTGACTAATCCACATACAGGTATATGCGGGTGTGGCGAACGTTGACTGGCCTTTGTCCACCGTAAAGTCTGCAGGTGTCCTACCTTTTCAGTCCCGTCAGGCCTAACCTAAACTGTGATTTAATCTAAATACGAACCTAAATTAGCCTGACCAATATGCTAAATTTTAGACGGCCGCACAGTGGTCACTCAGCCAACCCAAGGCCACTACAGTGTTGTAATCTTGTTACTTGTCATTTCAAGGCATCAGAGGGGCCTGTGTGGCGTTAGCATAGCTCTGCCCACCTGTGCGAGACCAGACCTTGTATTCTTTAGACCTTGGTGTCGACCCCGCAGGTACACTGTGTAGCGAAGGCCTAGTGTACGAAGGCCTAGTGTACCGAAGTCCTAGTGTACCGAAGGCCTAGTGTACCGAAGTCCTAGTGTACTGAAGGCCTATTGTACCGAAGACCTAGTGTACCGAAGGCTTAGTGTACCGAAGGCCTAACCTAAAGTCTACTGTATCCGCACTGTCCCCACCTGGCCGTCTGTACTGTGAGACCCACTTTCAATTTTACATTTGGTTGGTGAAAAGTTTTAGTGGACGTCAGGGCAAGCAACTGAAGGACCAGTCAACGCAATGTGTTCACCTAGCCGTGGAGTGTGTCAGATCACCCCCTGGCCAGCCATCCCTCAGAGTGCCGGATGTTTTGTCTTAGTGGGCAGCTGGGCGGCCACACGAGCGCTGCTGCTTTAAAACTAACACTACTGCCTACCACAGTCGCTGTGCCTGCCTCATGATTGTCCTGACAGCGCCCTGGACGCCCGGAAACATTAGTTTGGTCAATATTTACACAAAACCTCCATTAGGCGTACCAGACACACCCCCACCCCTCTCCCCTCACCTCCTACCCCATACCGCTAAGTCCCTCCCCCTCCCGCGCTCCCTTCCCAGCTCTCAGGAGGAAGGGAGGGAGGGAGGTGGTCAGTAACGTTAGGTGTACTTTTTAGAGCACAGTATACTGTAGACCGCAGGTTGTTGTCGGGAGTATTGTGAGGCGGCTATTGGACATCACCTGCTGATTGACTTGTGATAAAACAGCTTTAAGTTTGTTCACGTCTTCAAAACTGTGGGAATGCATCAGGAAACACACACACACACACACACACACACACACTGCCGTTGTCATAATAAAGACTAAATAAACATACGTGGATAATCTTCATGTAATATCATTTTAACATAACAGTACCAAATACTTTTTTAATATATTTGACTCGTAAAAAAAATACCTCATACATTATTTTAACTCACACCAAAATATTGTTATCATTTAGATTTTTGACTCGTGTTGTGTTTCTGTGTTTTAACTGAAAATATGTAGCAGTTTGTTACTGGTGGTACTGAGCTGCTCTCTGTCTGTCTGTCTGTCTGTCTGATAGTTTTTCTGTCTCTTATCAATCTTTTCCTCTTTCTCAATCAGTCTCTGTCTGTCTGTTGCTTTTTATGTGTCAGTCTTTCTCGGTTTATGTGTCAGTTTGTTTCTTTATCTGCCATTTTATCTCTTTCTCAATCTATATCTCTGTCAGTCTGTCTCTTATCAGTCTGTCTATTAGTAAGTTTTTTTTTCCGATCTGTCAGTTTTCTTGTGTATTAAGTATCTATCTTTGGGTTTTTTCTCTCTCTCCTTTCTTACCATCATCATCTTTCCTTTCTTTGTGTTCGTAATATTTTTTTTCCTTTTTGCGAAAAATTTTCACTTCTTTCTAGAGATTTGTGACTAAGGTTAGGTTAAGTTACATTGGGTTAGGTTGGTTTAGGTTAGGTTAAATTGGGTTAGGTTGGGTTTAGGTTTGATTAAGTTAGGTTGGGTTAGGTTAGGTTAGATTAAGTTAGGTTGGCTTAGGTTAGGTTAGATTAGGTTAACTTAGTGTGGTTAATCATAAGGTGAAATAAACTGGGGGGCTGATCTTCATGTGATGTGAAAATACTGTCACAGATACTTTACTACATACTGTCACTGTCACAGAGAGTACTTTACTACATACTGTCACTGTCACAGAGAGTACTTTACTACATACTGTCACTGTCACAGAGAGTACTTTACTACATACTGTCACTGTCACAGAGAGTACTTTACTACATACTGTCACTGTCACAGAGAGTATTTAACTACATACTGTACTATTGTTTGGGTTAAAATATCGTGCAATATGGCTATAATTTATTCCCTTGAACATTGTGGTTTATCAGGGCACATACTGGTGTCTTATCTGTCTTATGAGAACTTGATTTACGGCCATAAGTCACACCTAGTCTGCAGACGCAGTAAAAATTCCTCAGTTTGGTGTTTCAGTGTGTGATTATTCTTTCCCTCTGCCTAAAACCTCCACTTTATGCCGACTATATCGAGGTATTTGTTCATAAATTTCACGTGATGTAGGAGTGGACATGACAGAGTGGCCATAAGGCTGGATTATGAACCGCCACAACCAACACAGTACTGAGGCGGCTCTTACTACATGGTCCCCGAGCTGTGGGTTACGGAGCGTTATACTTGAAATTCCAACGAGTGATTTGTGGCAGTAAAATTTATCCCATTGCCTTATTATTACTGAAACCATGATTTTTCCCGATTTCCCCAACCCGTATAATAATAAAAACGCATTACCAGGCGAACAATCATTAACGTCTGGCGTTCCTCTGCACACACTGCGAAGTCACGGTGTTAGAAATTACAGCATAAAACGTTCGCCTGTCCTCTGTCCTCCCTAACGCCCCTTTTATACTCCATCCAATTAACTAGTCGGGACGGCACAAAGCATACCCTCGTGTTTCCAGCATCTTGTCAACCTCTGATCGAGAAATTCTTTAAACTTATTTTTCTCTCTTAACTCTCGATCAGATTTGCATCAAAGGTGGCGCATACACAAGTGCTTGGGATCATAAGACAATATTTCAGATTTATTTGGAGTATATTTAGTTCGAGGTAATGGACGGTTTGAGACAGTGTATACATGTAGTTTTGTGTGGCTGGGGCGAGAGTCGGCGTCCGGCCATGGTGGTAGATGGCGCTAAGTGGTGAGTTATCTCAATGACCTGTTTGATTTTATCATTCTTCCAGTATGTTAAAAATCATTGACCTTAAGTTATAATGTACAGTACATCTCAATACAGCGATGACATATATTTCTGTGCACTACATAAGCCGTTAGTTGACGAGCTGTATGACCCAGTGTCAAGGAATAGCCCAACAAGACTGGACAGCTTGCCAACTGACTACACTGACTTACCATTAACCTTGAACACTATCCTCCAATCGATTAACATCCGTAGTTTGAACCAGCCCTGGGATCAAACCCGCGAGGCCGACCACTGAATGATGAGTCGTCTTAGTCAATCTCAAAACACAAATGACGATAATAGTGATAATTTTCTTCTGCTGTGACAAAATAAATTATTTCGTATAGGATAAAATTAACTCTTTACTATGTCCTATAAAGTTAATTAGATAAAACTTTAAACACTTTGATGTTAATTGGACAAAAACAAGTGCACCTCGATTTTGATTGAACAAAAGCGTAAAAAAAATGACTTAGATGAGCATAAAAACGTGGGCTTATGTGTTGGGTTACAGTGGATGAGCCTAATTGCTCCAGCCAACTACAGGTCGTGTATTAGGATAAGTAGGTTCAATGGGGTCATTTTTAGGGGTTGAAAATGTGTTTGTGTGTTTATGTGTGTGTGTGTGTGTGTGTGTGTGTGTGTGTGTGTGTGTGTGTGTGTGTGTGTGTGTGTGTGTGTGTGTGTGTGTGTGTGTGTGTGTGTGTGTGTGTGTGTGTGTGTGTGTGTGTGTGTGTGTGTGTGTGTGTGTGTATGTGTGTGTGTGTGTGTCAAAGTCAGTGAAAATGATTTTGGGTCACATGCACACACACACACGCGCGTACCATACACGAGAGACCTAATGAATGCTCTCGCTGTTCTCCCTCTAAGGAAAAATAACTGAGCAGTAAAGTCACTCTAGGCAGGAAAGCTAGCCAAGTGTTAAGATTCATACGGGGAAAAATTTCTCATAACATTGACTGAAAGAATGTACCTAACATGTTGACCTTAAGTTAATTTACCCCCCCCCCCCACAAAAAATAGCGTTGTAAAATGGCTCCAAGATCCGAGACTCGGCGTTTAATTATACATGTTGACTTGACATCAATTAAGGGGACAAAATTAGAAATGAGAAACGCGTAGAGGAGTATGTGTGTTATTCCTCTGTCTGGCTTTTAAGTGGAGGTATCTATTTAAGCTCAGTGTAATCTTGGTGCTGGATTTAGATCGCCGTTTTTCGTTCTTTACCTCAAGTCAGTTTGTCAGATACATTCTTATGTCTTAACTTACGAAGAATATTAATCGTAGGAACCTTTTTGGAATCTAGACTCGCGTTTTAGTTCATTATTATTATTATTATTATTATTATTTTATTTTATTTTTATTTTTATTATTATTATTATTATTACTATTATTACTATTATTACTATTATTATTATTTTATTTATTTGTTTATTTTTTTTGGGGGGGGGGAGTTTGAGGAAGAACGGTAGATAATTATAGATATTATAAAAGTGTATATAGATTTGTTATGTTTGAGGAAATTATTTGTTCTTGAAGTAAATATTGTTTGTTAATGTTGTATTTAACTTGTCTTTTCTAAGATCACCATGTCCTTGATAGATAAATAGATGGATAGATAGATAGATAGATATAGAGTGTACAGTACTTTCTCTTTCTCTTCCTCCTCCTTTTCTTATTCTCTTTCTCCTCCTCCTTCTTGCCCTTTCCCCCCACGGTATGGTGAGACACCACAGGGTCATGTATACAAATGATCCTACAAGACCCTGGGACCCTCTCGAAAGGAAGGCTGACGCAGGACTCCGAAATCCTATGCAAGGAGACAAAGAAGAACCAGTTTTATCCTTAAGTAAAGGAACCCAGCGTGGGGGGCTTTAGGAGCCTCGATAACGTATGTGGTAGAGGATCCTATAAATTCCTTGCAGGGTTGGGAGAGGGAGTCCTATAAATGATGAGAAGAGACGGATAAGATTCGTGTCACGTCCATAGGGAGGAGAAGGATCCAGGACGTTTAGAATCCTATGAATCCTGTGTACAAAAGAATGGGTTTCGGGCTGGTGTTTTTTTTTTTTTTTTGAGGGGGCGTTGGTCTTGTAAGTACAAAGAAGAGGATAGAAATACGGATAGGTTAGGTTAGATGGATATATATTTTTTTTCATATCTGGGGATAATTAAGACCCTAGTTTGTCGTGCCATAAGGGGAGGGAAGTAGAAAGGCTGCAGGGGTTTGGCGATAATTAAGGGTCTGGCGATATTTACGCTACGGAGACCAGGAGAGGAAGCTGCCTTGGGTATGGATCCTGTTATTTTGGAGGTAATGAGGGTACTACTACTGAAAGACGAGGCACTTACTACCACCGGTTCAAAATTTTTTAACCAACAATTACGATTTTCTTGTTATCAAAAGTAGTAAGTTTAAACAGTTACGATTTACTGCTTTCAAGATAATTAATTAAACAGAGTTATCGTAGGCTATCATTAGTGGGTAATGTACTGTTAGGAGTGCGGGCTATTACATTGGCTTGGTGGAAAGGGACACACGAATACGATACACTGGTTCGATACCCTAAACGGGAAGCTTTATACAGTGTATCCATTCTGGAATAATTATCTGATCATCTCACCTCTTGTGATTAGTTAATTTTCTGGTAAGCTAAAACTAATCACTCTAAGAGCCAGAGGACGTAAATTGGACACTCAACTTCCTTCCTGGTGGGGGAGGAAGAGGGTGTTCTGACGGTGAAGTTCCTTGAAGATGGTACATTATGTGACTGTTCTTTAGCCCTGATATTAACTTAGGTCTTTTTTGTGGATTGAAGTGAATTCTACCGTTGCTTCCTGGGTCAAAATCAAGACTTAATCAGTAGATAACATAAACAAAGCATCATTAACACCTTCATTACGGGGACGTTAGTTTTAACATTTTATTTGACAAACTCCAGACGAGTTTATTCAGCTCAGAGGGCGACACTATACGCAAGGGGGATTAGTAGATTCATTTCTACTAAGTAACATTTATAATTCAGGCTGTTAACTCAAATTATCACTATTCGTTTTCATTGAGTGAGTAATCATTGCCCTGGACGTCCACATTCGTTGTTTTCATATTCCAAGTCGAGCTACTCAAAGACTTCAAGGCTACGCATCTTCATAAAAAAAAGGTTTAGTTCTTAAGTACGTTCCCTGTTGCAGCTTTACCTCCTGCACCATGAGTTCACTCTTTAAAACACCTTCGATGCTGCTGCTGCTGCTGCTGCTGCTGCTGCTGCTGCTCATTTAAGGTATACTATAAATCAGGCGAGTCCAGTGGGGAGGCTGCAGTTGAGCTTCGGAATCTGTGAAGGGAATTTGGGTGTGCAAGTCTGGGTGTAGGAGCGTATAGTTTCATGTAATGCTGTTTTACGATGTTCCAGTGGTGCTTAGTGGGAGCTGCTTGCCTGCCTTAGATCTGTTGGGGGCGGGTCTCTCTCTCTACCACAACGTCGAGAAACTGCATTGGTAGTGGTGGTGGTTGTTGGTATTATGGTGATTGTGGTTGTTGTTATAGTGGTTATTGTTATGGTGATCGTGGTTGATGATTGTTATTATTATTATTATTCTTATTATTAATACTATTATTATGTTGATTAGTTCACGTTAGAAGAAAGAAAGGGAGAGAGAGAGAGAGAGAGAGAGAGAGAGAGAGAGAGAGAGAGAGAGAAATGGTGCGGCTGCAGTTAAAGAGGAAGACTGTCTGCTGTGTCGTTAGGTCACACCACTTGAAGAAGTTGGTTAATATGAAACTTTATCATTACTGTATTATCAGCGGAGTCCTGGAATAAAGCTCGTGGTTGGGAAGGCAGAGATAATTACCATCTTCTTGAGTTTTCTTCTTATTCCAAGGAGTTTAGACCCACCGGTGAGGAATGTTTAGGCTCGTGTGTGTGTGTGTGTGTGTACTGACTGCGTTATTGTTTTAATGTTACACAGGTTAGCTGGTATTAGCGAGTGTCTTGTATTCTTTTTCTTTCCTTGGCTTTACCCGAAACACCGAACTAACACACACATCACTAATCACTTTGTGCGTTTCCTTATGTAATATTGTTCTTTATATAATATTAATAATACAAAAATTAATAATAATATTTTTTAAACTGTATTATGTGTTAAAAATGTTGAGGTTCCATGTGTATGACAAATGGTTACTCTACAGTATGCTATATCCACACTGCCCCTCATGAGTCACTCGGCATATAGACGTCAGGAGAGGGCTCGGTTACTCAATTTTCTTGTTTCTTCTTCTCTTGTTGTGGGCGTGAGTCTTTAGCCTAATATGTCATTCCTCCACCACCTCCCTCACACTCTTCTCCACCACCACCTTGATCCACTTCCAATCATTCTACTGTAAACTCATCCCCTCTACTCTTCCCAAAGTCCTACACCAGAGCCATGATCCACCTCCCTCTCCTCTACCCCATAACACCATGAAGGAGTTGTCCTCTCCCCTTGAGTCGCCCTTCATATCTTTTGAGCAACGTCCTAAGCGCTTATGGAAATCACAGTAAGATTTGTGTAGTGTAAATATTGGTTCCTGAGTCAATAGTGTACTGGATAAACATCAGCCCTCTCCCCCTCTCCCCTCTCTCTCCCCTCTCTCTCCCCTCCCTATCTACCCTTCTTCTCTCCCCCACCCCTTCCCCTCTCTACCTCTCCCCCCCTCCCACCCCACCGTGTTTGCGTGTACTTTGATTTGTTGACAGAAGCGATTTAGACGGTATGTAAACACATTGACTGTACTGTATTTTTTGGGAGAGAAGTTTGGCTCCTGTTGTGGTTTTTGGAAAACTTTAGATTTACTTATCGTTTTTAATCAAATATATTCACTTTTTACTGTAATTTAATTTGTTGAACTGAAAAATATTTTGAACTAATAACTATTTTGAACTAGTGAGTATCTTGAACTTAGCGAGTATCTTCAACTTAGCGAGTATTTTCAACTTAGCGAGTAACTTCAACTTAGCGAGTATCTTCAACTTAGCGAGTATCTTCAACTTAGCGAGTATTTTCAACTTAGCGAGTATCTTCAACTTAGCGAGTATCTTCAACTTAGCGAGTATCTTGAACTTAGCGAGTATCTTCAACTTAGCGAGTATCTTCAACTTAGCGAGTATCTTCAACTTAGCGAGTATCTTCAACTTAGCGAATATCTTCAACTTAGCGAGTATCTTCAACTTAGCGAGTATCTTCAACTTAGCGAGTATCTTCAACTTAGCGAGTATCTTCAACTTAGGCGAGTATCTTCAACTTAGCGAGTATCTTCAACTTAGCGAGAGTATCTTCAACTAGCGAGTAGCCTTCAACTTAGCGAGTATCTTCAACTTAGCGAGTATCTTCAACTTAGCGAGTATCTTGAACTTAGCTTAGCATCTTGAACTTAGCGAGTATCTTCAATCTAGTTATATCTTCAACTTAGCGAGTATCTTCTAACTTAGCGAGCATCTTCAACTTAGCGAGTATCTTCAACTTAGCGAGTATCTTCAACTTAGCGAGTATCTTCAACTTAGCGAGTACCTTCAACTTAGTGAGTATCTTCAACTTAGCGAGTATCTTCAACTTAAAGGGAGTATCTTCAACTTAGCGAGTATCTTCAACTTAGCGAGTATCTTCAACTGAAGTGAGTATCTTCAACTTAGCGAGTATCTTCAACTTAGCGAGTATCTTCAACTGAAGGAGTATCTTCAACTTAGCGAGCATCTTCAACTTAGTGAGTATCTTCAACTTAGCGAGTATCTTCAACTTAGTGAGTATCTTCAACTTAGCGAGTATCTTCAACTTAGCGAATATCTTCAACTTAGCGAGTATCAACTTAGCGAGTATCTTCAACTTAGCGAGTATCTTCAACTTAGCGAGTATCTTCAACTTAGCGAGTATCTTCAACTTAGCGAGTATCTTCAACTTAGCGAGTATCTTCAACTTAGCGAGTATCTTCAACTTAGCGGAGGATTCTTGAACTTAGCGAGTATCTTGAACTTAGCGAGTATCTTCAACTTAGCTTAGTATCTTCAACTTAGCCAGCATTTCCTTCAACTTAGCGATATCTTCAACTTAGCGAGTATCTTCAACTTAGCGAGTATCTTCAACTTAGCGTAGAGTATCTTCAACTTTAGTGAGAGTATCTTCAACTTAGCGAGTATCTTCAACTTGTGAGTATCTTCAACTTAGCGAGCATCTTCAACTTAGCTAGCATTCAACTTAGCGAGTATCTTCAACTTAGCGAGTATCTTCAACTTAGCGAGTATCTTCAATCTAGAAGGAGTATCTTCAACTTAGCGGCATCTTCAACTTAGTGAGCATCTTCAACTAGCGAGTATCTTCTTCAACTTAGCGAGTATCTGAACTTAGCGAGCATCTTCAACTTAGCGAGTATCTTCAACTTAGCGAGTATCTTCAACTTAGCGAGTATCTTCAACTTAGCGAGACCTTCAACTTAGCGAGTATCTTCTTAACTTAGCGAGTATATCTTCAACTTAGCGAGTAATTCCTTCAACTTAGCGAGTATCTTCAACTTAGAAGAGTATCTTCAACTTAGCGAGTATCTTCAACTTAAGGAGTATCTTTGAACTTAGCGAGTATCTTCAACTTAGCGAGTATCTTCAACTTAAAGGAGTATCTTCAACTTAGCGAGTATCTTCAACTTAGCGAGTATCTCAACTTAGCGAGTACTTCAACTTAGCGAGCATCTTCAACTTAGCGAGTATCTTCAATCTCTAGTGAGTATCTTCAACTTAGCGAGCATCTTCAACTTAGTGAGCATCTTCAACTTAGCGAGTATCTTCAACTTAAAGGGAGATTCTTCAAATTTAGCGAGTATCTTCAACTTAGCGAGTATCTTCAACTTAGCGGAAAGTATCTTCAACTTAGCGAGTATCTTCAACTTAGCGAGTATCTTTCAACTTAGTGAGTATCTTCAACTTAGCGAGTATCTTCAACTTAGTGAGCATCTTCAACTTAGCGAGTATCTTCAACTGGCGAATATCTTCAACTTAGCGTAGCATTTTCAACTTAGCGAGTATCTTCAACTTAGCGAGTATCTTCAACTAAGCGAGTATCTTCAACTTCTAGAGTATCTTCAACTTAGCGAGTATCTTCAACTTAGCGAGTATCTCAACTTAGCGAGTATCTTCAACTAGTTTATATCTTGAACTTAGCGAGCATCTTGAACTTAGCGAGCATCTTCAACTTAGCGAGTATCTTCAACTTAGCGAGTATTTATCTTCAACCAGCGAGTATCTTCAATAGCGAGTATCTTCAACTTAGCGAGTATCTTCAACAGCAGTGTATCTTCAACTAGGTGAGTATCTTCAACTTAGCGGTATCTTCAACAGTGGTATCTTCAACAGCGGTATCTTCAACCTAGCAGTATCTTCAACTAGCGAGTATCTTCAACAGCGAGTATCTTCAACTTAGCGGTATCTTCCGGCGAGTATCTTCAACAGCGAGTATCTTCAACTTAGTGAGTATCTTCAACAGCGAGTATCTTCAACTTAGTGAGTATCTTCAACTTAGCAGTATCTTCAACAGCGAATATCTTCAACTAGCGAGTATTTTCAACTTAGCAGTATCTTCCAACTTAGCGAGTATCTTCAACGAGTATCTTCAACTTAGCGAGTATCTTCAACTTAGCGAGTATCTTCAACAGCGAGTATCTTCAACTTAGCGAGTATCTTCAACTTAGCGAGTATCTTGAACTTAGCGAGGTATCTTGAACTTGTGAGTATCTTCAACTTAGCGAGTATCTTCAACTTAGCAGTATCTTCAACTTAGCGAGTATCTTCAACTTGGTATCTTCAACAGAGTATCTTCAACTTAGCGAGTATCTTCAACAGTGGGTATCTTCAACTTAGCGAGTATCTTCAACTTGGTGAGTATCTTCAACTTAGCGAGTATCTTCAACAGCGAGTATCTTCAACTTAGCGGTATCTTCAACAGCAGGTATCTTCAACAGCGAGTATCTTCAACAGCGATATCTTCAACTTAGCGAGTATCTTCAACAGTAGGTATCTTCAACTAGCGAGTATCTTCAACAGCGAGTATCTACAGCAGTATCTTCAACAGCGAGTATCTTCAACTTAGCGAGTATCTTCAACTTAGCGAGTATCTTCAACTTAGCGGTGTATCTTCAACAGCGAGTATCTTCAACAGCGAGTATCTTCAACTTAGCGAGTACCTTCAACAGCGAGTATCTTCAACAGCGAGTATCTTCAACTTAGCGAGTATCTTCAACTTAGCGAGTATTCTTGAATAGCGAGTATCTTCAACAGCGAGTATCTTCAACTGGTATCTTCAACTAGCGGTATCTTCAACAGCGAGTATCTTCAACAGCGAGTATCTTCAACTTAGCGAGTATCTTCAACAGCGAGTATCTTCAACTTAGTGAGTATCTTCAACTAGCGAGTATCTTCAACTTAGTGAGTATCTTCAACAGCAGTATCTTCAACAGCAGTATCTTCAACCAGTATCTTCAACTTGCGAGTATCTTCAACAGCGAGTATCTTCAACGAGTATCTTCAACTTAGCGAGTATCTTCAACTAGTGAGTATCTTCAACTTGAGTATCTCAAGTGAGTATCTTCAACAGCGGTATCTTCAACAGCGATATCTTCAACTTAGTATTTTCAACAGCGAGTATCTTCAACTAGCGGTATCTTCAACTAAGCGAGTATCTTCAACTTGAGTATCTTCAACAGCAGTATCTTCAACTTAGCGAGTATCTTCAACTTAGCGAGTATCTTCAACTTAGCAGTATCTTGAACTTAGCGAGTATCTTGAACTTAGCGAGTATCTTCAACTTAGCGAGTATCTTCAACAGCGAGGTATCTTCAACAGCGAGTATCTTCAACAGCGAGTATCTTCAACAGCGAGTATCTTCAACTTAGCGAGTATCTTCAACTTAGCGGTACCTTCAACAGCGGTATCTTCAACAGCGAGTATCTTCAACAGCGAGTATCTTGAACTTAGCTCTGAACTTAGCAGTATCTTCAACAGCAGTATCTTCAACTTAGCGAGTATCTTCAACAGCGGTATCTTCAACCAGGTATCTTCAACCAAGCGGTAATGTTCAACAGCAGTATCTTCAACAGCGAGTATCTTCAACTTAGTGGTATCTTCAACTTAGCGAGTATCTTCAACTTAGTAGTATCTTCAACTTAGCGAGTATCTTCAACAGCGAGTATCTTCAACAGCGAGTGTATCTTCAACTTAGCAGCGAGTATCTTCAACTTAGCGAGTATCTTCAACTTAGCGAGTATCTTCAACTTAGTATCTTCAACTTAGCAGAGTATCTTCCAACTTAGCAAGTATCTTCAACAGTGAGTATCTTCAACTTGGCGAGTATCTTCAACTTAGTGAGTATCTTCAACTTAGCGAGTATCTTCAACTTAGCGAGTATCTTCAACAGCGAGTATCTTCAACTTAGTGAGTATCTTCCAACAGCGAGTATCTTCAACTTAGCGAGTATCTTCAACTTAGTGAGTATCTTCAACTTAGTGAGTATTTTGAACTCATTGAATTATTTTGAACTAAAAAGTATTTTGAACTAGTTAGTATTTTGAACTAGTGAGTATTTTGAACTAGTGAGTATTTTGAACTAGTTAGTATTTTGAATGGTATGATATTTTTAGACTAGAAAGTATTTGAACTCATGAAACATTTTGAACTAGTGAGTATTTTGAACTAGTGAGTATTTTGAACTAAAAAGTAGTACGAACTAGTTAGTATTTTGAACTAGTGAGTATTTTGAACAGAGAGTATTTTGAACTCGTAGTGTTATTTTGAACTAGTGAGTATTTTTGAACTAGAGAGTATTTTAATTTAGTGAGTATTTTGAACTCGTGGTATTTTGAACTAAAAAGTATTTTGAACTAAAAATTATTTTGAACTAAAAGTTATTTTGAACTAGTGAGTATTTTGATATAAAAAAGTATTTTTTAAAATAAAAGTATTTGAACTAAAAAAGTATTTTCGACTAGGGGGTATTTTGAAGGTTTTTATGAAAAAGACGGTTTATTATTTTATTGGTTTTATTCATCTTTGCAATAATGCTCACTCTACATCGTTCTCGTCTTCAGGAGACTCAGGCAGGTCTCGTCCTTCCAGGTTCCCTTATATCATACAATATTTGGGCGTAAACATCACCCTAAATGTTTGTTTTGATTGTGTTCAACACATACAGTTCATCCCCCGTTCCATTTTTGGCTATCTTCTTTTCACAATCCAGATAGTAGTGACCTCCTAGTGATACCCACTTTTTGTCTGCCAAAGGGTAAAACTCGGAAGATTCACAACAACTAGAAAAGGTTGAAAAGACGGAGATAAACAAAAAAACACGAGCAACACAATGAATATGTGCGCATAGTAGTAATTTAGGGGTAGGGAACAACCGTAGTTTTTCAGTGTTCAGGACGGCCATCCCCATCTTAGCAGGAAGTTGAGGAACATTTGGTGAAGGCCAGGAAGACTCAGGAGTACATATGTTATACTCATCAGTGTATTGTGAGTACGGACCGTGGTGATAACATTGTTAAAAAACGTGTTGTTGCCGCAATTTCAACGAGCAAAGAGAAACTATAATAAAGCCAAACACACAAGGGATATTTTTAACCCCCTGTGAGTTGGCCCGTGTGTGAGCCGATGTTTTTCGTGGCATAGCTTCTTATTTCCTCCTTGCTGAGATGGTGAAAATTTTTTAAAGAATTATCAGCCTCTCGTGTCGGAGAGAGTATTTTTGATCATATGAGGGACATAATTAATGGCGGCTAAGACCTACGAAGAAAAGGAATCACTTGTAATTCAGCGTGGATTTCTTCTCTCCTTAGCAACGTCGATTGTCCCAATGCCATACACTATTGTAGTATGTTTGTTCTCGTATATCGTAACCCTTTACCTCGTAAGTCCACCCCCTTGAAAGCACTGGACCTCATCGATAGAAATATCCATTGAAGATCAACAAGCACCCCCAAAGGCGAGATAAAATGTAATCAGGTAGTGGAGGACGCTGGCGAACACGTCAAGCGGTCCTGGTCCACTAATCTTATTCTGGAGATAATTTTTGTACTTTTTTCTCGTCTCACGGAGAGCGAAGGAGGAGGTTACGGTTTTGTTTCATTTTTTCTTTAATAATAATAATAATAAATAATAATATGTTGGGCTCTTGCTACAGTTTAATTGTGGTAAGAGGTATAGTAGTAATAGTAGTAAAAGTACATTAATGTATTGAATAAAGTAGTAATAATATAGTAGTAGTAGTAGTAGGGTGTAGTTATGATGGTGGTATTAGTAGTTATGATAGTACTAGTAGTAGTTATGATGGTGGTAGTAGTAATTTATAATGAATTGCTAGTAGTAGTTATGATGGTGGTAGTAGTAATGATAGTTGCTAGTAGTAGTTATGATGGTGGTAGTAGTAATGATGGTGGTAGTGAACATGATGGTGGTATTAGTAGTTATGATGGTGTAGTAGTAGTTATGATTTTTATGCGCTTCCACCAAGGCAGGAGGATGGGACTAGCAATCCAGAGATTGCTGCCACCGAACATCAAAATCCTTCGCTCACGGCAGCCTCACTGATACATAATAGCCCAGAATGCAACAGGGGAAGTGGATGGCAAGTAAAATAAGATTCGTGGGTCCATTACGACAGATCGACCTTTTCTTAAAATGATAAGTTGCAGCAACTGTTGCTGCAGGTACCAAAATTTTTGAAAAAAAGTAGAGCACTAAGCGCAGGAGGTGGGCGCCTCGAACTGGTTAACTACGTTACCGATAAGAGCAAATGGTTTCAGTCTATTAAACAAGAATTTACAGATGCCATTGTTTCTAAGGCATGGCTGGCCAGTAGAAGGTTTTGCTCCTCCCAAGCGTGTGTGGCTCTTCCTATGATGGCGATCACGCCATGGTGTGCAAGAAAGGGGCTTCATATGCATGAGGCATGACGAGGTAGGGACTCCACCAAATATGTTGAAGGAAATTTGCCGATGTCATAGTAGAACCGACCTCCTTCCTTTGGATGGTGAGATCTTCCAACACAGGACTTCAAACACATCTAACGAAGCCCGTGTGGACGTCAGTGCTCGAGGATTCTGGACGCGGGGACAGCGAGCTTTTGACATCAGGATTTTTATCCCATGGCCGCATGTCACCGTAACCTAGCGCTCGATGCTGCACATAGGAGGAACGAGAATGACAAGAGAAGGGCCTATGGGGAGAGAATTCAAAATGTTGATCAAGGCAGCTTCACTCCTCTAGTGTTTCCCAACCCTGGTGGATGGGACCAAGCAAGATGTTTCTACGCCAGACTCGCGGAGGTGATCTCCGAGCAGAAGCAGCAGCCCAGAAATTACGTAACAGCCTGGATGAGATGTCGACTGTCCTTCTCTCTCCTTCTGGTCGGCTTTGCTCTGCCTTCAGGGGAACGAGGCTTCTGCCCCAATTCCGACAACTGCTGCAGATATTGACTATGAGGCTACAGTCACTGAATGCTACATAGATCTGCGGCTCAACTAATTCAACACAGATAGGATAGTTTCTTATGTATTAGGATATTTAATATTTAGGTAATAAATGGTGGCGAAGGTGTGGCTATTGGGGGAGGCTGGAGGCCACGTTGATATTAAAAAAAAAGTTATGATGGTAGTAGTAGTTGATATCTCACCACTTGAAGATACGTTTCGGCTATGTGTTATGACTCTTGTTGATTATCCTCCCTAAACACTCATCCACTTATACCCACCCACCTATACCGACTCCGTTCTTGTTACAGTATTTTTCACAATATTGTTTGAAAAATAAATAAAATCAGTCTCCTGGTAGCATATACACACTCCCTCCCCTTCGTGTATGTGTGTGTCCTTCAACCAGGTGCTGTAACATCTGTCCTACTCCATGTTCTTCCCTGCCTCCTGTTTTTTTTGTCAGTGGTCACCCTCCTGATGCTCTTTATCCTCCAGATCTACACTGCCTTCTTGATTTAGCCATGTCCCTGCCTGTCTGTCTTACGATGTGTCACCCCTGTCTTACGATGTGTCCCCTGCCAGTCTGTCTACGATGTGTCACCCTCTCTGTCTTACGATGTGTCACCCTGTCTACGATGTGTCACCCTCTCTGTCTTACGATGTGTCACCCTCACTGTCTTACGATGTGTCCTCCTGCCTGTCTGTCTTACGATGTCACCCTCTTGTCTTACGATGTGTCACCCTGCCAGTCTGTCTTACGATGTCACCCTCTCTGTCTTACGATGTGTCACCCTGCCTGTCTGTCTTACGATGTGTCACCTGCCTGTCTGTCTTACGATGTGTCACCTCTGTCTTACGATGTGTCACCCTGTCTTTACGATGTGTCACCCTCAGTCTGTCTTACGATGTGTCACCTCCTGCCTGTCTGTCTTACGATGTGTCCTCCTGCCTGTCTGTCTTACGATGTGTCACCTGTCTTTACGATGTGTCACCTTCTGTCCTTTGATGTGTCACCCTCTGTCTTACGATGTGTCCTCCTGCCTGTCTGTCTTACGATGTGTCACCCTCTGTCTTATGATGTGTCACCCTGCCAGTCTGTCTTGATGTGTCACCCTCTCTGTCTTACGATGTGTCACCTCAGTCTGTCTTACGATGTGTCACCCTCTCTGTCTTACGATGTGTCACCCTGCCTGTCTGTCTTCGATGTCACCTCTGTCTTACGATGTGTCACCTTCCTGTCTTACGATGTGTCACCCTGCCAGTCTGTCTTACGATGTCACCCTGCCAGCTGTCTTACGATGTGTCACCCTGTCTTACGATGTGTCACCCTGCCAGTCCGTCTTACGATGTGTCACCCTCTTGTCTTCGATGTCACCTGCCTGTCTGTCTTACGATGTGTCACCCTTCTGTCTTACGGTGTCACCCTCTGTCTTACGATGTGTCACCCTGCCAGTCTGCTGTCTTACGATGTCACCCTGCTTGTTCCTGTCTTACGATGGTCACCCTTCTGTCTTACGATGTGTCACCTTCGTCTTATCGATGTCACCCTGCCAGTCTGTCTTACGATGTGTCACCCCTCGTCTGTCTTACGATGTGTCACCTCTGTCTTACGATGTGTCACCTTCGTCTTTACGATGCCGTTTGTCTGTCTTATGATGTGTCACCCTGCCAGTCTGTCTTACGATGTGTCACCTCTGTCTTACGTGTCCCCCTCCGCCTGTTCTTCGATGTGTCACCCTCTGTCTTACGATGTGTCCTCCTGCCTGTCTGTCTTACGATGTGTCACCTTCTGTCTTACGATGTGTCACCTCTGTCTTACGATGTGTCCTCCTGCCTGTCTGTCTTACGATGTATCCCTCTCTGTCTTAGATGTGTCACCCCTCTCTGTCTTACGATGTGTCACCTCTGTTTTACGATGTCACCCCTCTGTCTTACGATGTGTCCTCCTGCCTGTCTGTCTTACGATGTCACCCTCTTGTCTTACGATGTGTCACCCTGCCAGTCTGTCTTACGATGTCACCTGCCAGTCTGTCTTACGATGTGTCACCTCTCTGTCTTACGATGTGTCACCCTGCCATTTGTCTTACGATGTGTCACCCTGCCAGTCTGTCTTACGATGTGTCACCCTCTGTCCTTACGATGTCCCCCTGCCGTCTGTCTTACGATGTGTCACCCTCGCTAGTCTGTCTTACGATATGTCACCTCTGTCTTACGATGTGTCCCCTGCCTGTCTGTCTTACGATGTGTCACCCTCTGTCTTACGATGTGTCACCCTGCCAGTCTGTCTTACGTCACCCTGCCTGTCTGTCTTACGATGTGTCACCCTTCTGTCTTACGATGTGTCACCCTGCCAGTCTGTCTTACGATGTGTCACCTCTGTCTTACGATGTGTCCCCCTGCCTGTCTTACGATGTGTCCCCTGCCTGTCTTACGATGTCCCCTGCCTGTCTGTCTTACGATGTCACCCTCTCTGTCTTACGATGTCCCCTGCCAGTCTTACTGATGTGTCCCCTGCCTGTCTTATGATGTGTCCCCTGCCAGTCTTACGGATGTGTCCCCCTGCCTGTCTTACGATGTCCCCCTGCCTGTCTGTCTTGATGTGTCACCCTCTGTCTTATGTGTCACCCTGCCAGTCTGTCTTACGATGTGTCACCCTCTGTCTTACGATGTGTCCCCTGCCTGTCTTGGATGTGTCCCCTGCCTGTCTTACGATGTGTCCTGCCTGTCTGTCTTACGATGTGTCACCCTCTCTGTCTTACGATGTGTCCTCCTGCCTGTCTGTCTGATGTCGTACCCTCTCAGTCTTACGATGTGTCACCCCACCAGTCTGTCTTACGATGTGTCACCCTCTCTGTCTTTGATGTGTCACTGCCAGTCTACGATGTGTCACCCTGCCTGTCATGTGTCACCTCTCTGTCTTACGATGTGTCACCCTGCCTGTCTGTCTTACGATGTGTCACCCTCTCTGTCTTACGATGTGTCACCCTCTCTGTCTTACGATGTGTGTCACCCTGCCAGTCTGTCTTACGATGTGTCACCTCCTGTCTGTCTTACGATGTGTCACCTCTCTTTGATGTATGCCCTGCCAGTCTTCTTGATGTCACCCTCTCTGTCTTACGATGTGTCACCCCTGCCTGTCTGTCTTACGATGTGTCACCCTCTGTCTTGGTGTCTCCCCTCTCTGTCTTACGATGTGTCACCCTGCCAGTCTGTCTTACGATGTGTCACCCTGCCTGTCTGTCTTACGATGTGCCCTCTCTGTCTTTGATGTGTCACCCTCTCTGTCTTCGATGTGTCACCCCAGTCTGTCTTGATGTGTCTCCTGTCTGTCTTGATGTGTCACCCTCTCTGTTTGTGTCACCCTCTCTGTCTACGATGTGTCCCCCTGCCTGTCTGTCTACGATGTGTCACCCTGCCAGTCTGTCTTACATGTGCACCCTCTCTGTCTTACGATGTGTCCTCCTGCCTGTCTGTCTTGATGTGTTCACCCTCTCTGTCTTACGATGTGTCACCCTCTCTGTCTTACGATGTGTCCACCCTCTGTCTTGTGTGTCCTCCTGCCTGTCTGTCTTGATGTGTCCCCTCTCTGTCTTACGATGTGTCACCCTCCTGTCTTGATGTGTCACCCTCTCTGTCTTGATGTGTCCTCCTGCCTGTCTGTCTTACGATGTGTCACCCTCTGTCTTACGATGTCACCCTGCCAGTCTGTCTTACGATGTGTCCCCAGTCTGTCTTACGATGTGTCCCCTCTCTGTCTTACGATGTGTCACCCTGCCTGTCTGTCACGTGTGTCACCCTGCCAGTCTGTCTTACGATGTGTCACCCTCTCTGTCTTACGATGTGTCCCCTGCCTGTCTGTCTTACGATGTGTCACCCTGCTCTGTCTTGATGTGTCACCCTCTCTGTCTTACGATGTGTCCCCTGCCTGTCTGTCTTACGATGTGTCACCCTCTCTGTCTTACGATGTGTCACCCTCCCGTCTGTCTTGATGTGTCACCCCTGCCTGTCTGTCTTGATGTGTCACCCTCTCTGTCTTACGATGTGTCACCCTGCCAGTCTGTCTTGATGTGTCACCCTCTCTGTCTTACGTGTCACCTGCCTGTCTTACGATGTGTCCCCTGCCTGTCTTTGATGTGTCCCCTGCCTGTCTTACGATGTGTCCCCTGCCTGTCTGTCTTACGATGTGTCCCCTCTCTGTCTTACGATGTGTCCCCTGCCTGTCACGATGTGTCCCCTGCCTGTCTTATGTGTGTCCCCTGCCTGTCTCACGTGTGTCCCCTGCCTGTCTTGATGTGTCACCCCTGTCTTACGATGTGTCACCCTCTCTGTCTTTGATGTGTCACCCCTGCCTAGTCTCTTACGATGTGTCCCTCTCTGTCTTACGATGTGTCCCCTCCTGTCTTGATGTGTCCCCTGCCTGTCTTACGATGTGTCCCCCTGCCTGTCCTGATGTGTCACCCTCTCTGTCTTACGATGTGTCCCCTGCCTGTCTGTCTTACTATGTCACCCTCTCTGTCTTACGATGTGTCCCCCTGCCTGTCTTACGATGTGTCCCCCTGCCTGTCTTACGATGTGTCACCCTGCCTGTCTGTCTTACGATGTGTCACCCTCTCTGTCTTTGATGTGTCCCCCCTGCCCAGTCTGTCTTACGATGTGTCACCCTGCCTGCTGATGTGTCCCCCTGCCAGTCTGTCTTACGATGTGTCACCCTCTCTGTCTGATGTTTGTCCCTGCCATGTCTGTCTTCCGATGTGTCACCCTGCCAGTCTGTTTGATGTGTCATCCTCTCTGTCTTACAATGGTCACCCCTGCCTGTCTGTCTTACGATGTGTCACCCTCTCTGTCTTACGATGTGTCACCCTCTCTGTCTTACGATGTGTTCCCCTGCCTGTCTTACGTGTGTCACTTGCCTTCTTTACGATGTGTCACCCTGAGTCTGTCTTACGATGTGCTGCCTTCATGTATGCCTCTGTCTTGCGTCTTGGTGTGCACGTGTGTGCCTCTCTGCGATGTCTCCCCTGCCTGTGTGTGCCCTTATTGCGGTGTCACCCTCTCTGTCTGATGTGTCACCCTGCCTGTCTTCTATGTGCATTGTCACCCTGCCTGTCTTACGATGTGTCACCCTCTCTGTCTTATGATGCTCCTCTGTCTTACGTGCACCTCTCCTGTCTTACGGTGTATCCCCTGCCTGTCTTGATGTGTACCCCTCTCTGTCTTCTGATGTGTCACCCTCTCTGTCTTACGATGTGTCACCCTGCCTGTCTTACGATGTGTCACCCTCTCTGTCTTACGATGTGTCACCCTGCCCTGTCTTGATGTGTCACCCTCTCTCTGTCTTAGATGTGTCGCCAGTCTGTCTTGATGTGTCACCCTGCTCTGTCTTGATGTGTCACCCTCTCTGTCTTACGATGTGCTGTGCCTCGTCTGTCTTACGATGTGTCACCCTCTCTGTCCCCTCACTGTGTCACTCTGTGTCCTCTCAGTGTGTCTGCCCTCTGCTGTCCCCTCACTGTGTCCACCCTCTCTGTCCTCTCTTTATGTCTCCCCTCTCTGTCCCCCACTGTCACCCCTCTGTGTCCTCTCACTATGTCACCCTCTCTGTCCTCTCACTGTGTCACCATCTCTGTGTCCTCTCACCGTGTCTGCATCTCTGTCCCCTCACTTTCAATGTCGCCCTCTGTTGTTCCCTCACTGTCTCCCTGCCTCTGTCCCCTCACTTGTGTCACCCTCTCCTTGTCCTCTCTTTGTGTCTCTGCCCTCTGTTCCTCTCACCGTGTCACCCTCTGTGTCCTCTCGTTGTGTCACCCTCTGTGTCTCTCATGTGTCACCCTCTCTGTCCCTCTCACTGTGTCACCTCTGTGTCCCCTCACTGTGTCACCCTCTCTGTCCTCTCACTGTGTCCACGCCTCTCTGTCCTCTCACTGTGTCTCTGTCTCTCACCGTGTCACTCTCTGTGTCCCTCCTTGTGTCACCTCTGTGTCCTCTCACTGTGTCACCATCTCTGTCCTCTCTCTGTGTCACCCTCTCTGTCCTCTCACTGTATCACCCTCTTGTGTCCTCTAACTGTGTCACCCTCTGTTGTCCTCACTGTGTCCCCTCTCAGTCCCTCTTCTGTCACCCTCTCTGTCTCTCCTGTGTCTCATCTCTGTCCCCTCCTGTGTCTTCATCTCTTGTCCCCTCACTGTGTCACCATCTCTGTCTCTCTCCTGTGTCACCATCTCTGTCCCTCACTGTGTCACCCTCTCTGTCCTCTCACTGTGTCACCATCTTCCCTTCCCCCTCACTGTCACCCTCTGCCCTGGTTCCTCTCCTGTGTCTGCATCTCTGTCCCCTCACTTGTGTCCTCTCACCGTGTCACCCTCTGTGTCCTCTCCTGTGTCACCCTCTCCTGTCCTCTCCTGTGTCACCCTCTCCTGTCCTCTCTCACTGTGTCACCATCTCTGTCCTCACCTTGTGTCACCTCTGTGTCCTCTCAGCTTGTCACCATCTCTTTGTCCTCACTATGTCACCCTCTCTGTCCTCTCACTGTGTCACCCTCTCTGTCTCTCCTGTGTCACCCTCTGTGTCCTCTCACGTGTCACCCTCTGTGTCCCTCACTGTGTCACCCTCTGTGTCTCTCACTGTGTCACCATCTCTGTCCTCTCACTGTGTCACCCTCTCTGTCTCTCCACTGTGTCACCCTCTCTGTCCCTCACTGTCACCCTCTCTGTCCTTCACTTGTGTCACCATCTCTGTCCCTCACTGTGTCACCTCTCTGTCCTCTCTCACTGTGTCTGCATCTCTGTCCTCTTGCTGTGTCACCCTCTCTGTCCCCTCACTGTCACCTCTCTGTCCTCTCCACTGTGTCACCTCTCTGTCTCTCTGTGTCTTCCTCTCTGTCCTCTCCACTTTGTGTCACCCTCTCTGTCCCTTCACTGTGTCACCCTCTCTGTCCCTCTCCTGTGTCCACCCTCTCTGTCTCTTACTGTGTCACCCTCTCTGTCCTCTCACTGTGTCACCCTCCTCTGTCCCTCTCACTGTGTCACCTCTCTGTCCCCCTCTTTGTGTCACCTCTCTGTCCCTCCTGTCAGCCCTTGTCCTCTCTATGTCACTTCCTCTCTGTCCTCTCACCGTGTCACCATCTCTGTCCCCTCCTGTGTCACCCCTCTCTGTCCTCTCACTGTTGTCACCCTCTCTGTCCCTCACTGTGTCACCCTCTGTGTCCTCTCCTGTGTCACCCTCTCTGTCCCTCCCTGTGTCACCCTGTGTCCCTCCTCCAGTGTGTCTGCCCTCTGTGGTCCTCACTGTTTCACCCTCTCTGTCTTCTCTCACTGTGTCCCCTCCTCTGTCCCCACTGTGTCGCCCTGTGTCATCTCCATGTGTCACCCTCTCTGTCCATCTCTCTCCTGTCACCATCTCTGTCCTCTCACCGTGTCACCATCTCTGTCCCTCACTGTGTCACCCTCTGTGTCCCCTCTGCTGTGTCTCCCTCTCTGTCCCCTTTCACTATGTCACCTCTCTGTCCTCCACTGTGTCACCCTCTGTGTCCTCTCCTGCGTGTCACCCTCTGTGTCCTCTCACTGTGTCACCCTCTGTGTCCTCTCACCGTGTCACCCTCTCTGTCCTCTCACTGTGTCTGCCTCTGTGTCTCCCTCACTGTGTCACCCTCTCCTGTCCTCTTGCCGTGTCACCCTCTCTGTCCTCTCCTGTGTGCCTCTGTGTCCTCTTGCGTGTGCCCTCTGTGTCCCTCACTGTGTCACCCTCTTGTGTCCTCCTCACTGTCTGCATCTCTGTCCTCTCCTGTCACCCCTCTCTGTCCTCTCCTGTGTCTCTGTGTCCTCTAGCTGTGTCACCCCTCTGTGTGCCCCTCACTGTGTCCCTCTCTGTCCCTCACTATGTCACCCTCTCTGTCCTCTCATTGTGTCATATCTCTGTCCCCTCACTTGTGTCTTGCATCTGTCCTCTCCTGTGTCTGCATCTCTGTCCCCTCCTGTGTCACCTCTCTGTCCTTTCACTGTCACCCATTCTGTCCTCTCACTATGTCACCCTCTCTGTCTCTCCTTTGTGTCACCTCTCTGTCCCTCACTTGTGTCTCTCTTAGTGTCACCCTCGTGTCCTCTGACTGTGTCACCCTCTCTGTCCTCTCTTTGTGTCACCCTCTCTGTCCTCTCTGTGTCATCCTCTGTCCCTCACTGTGTCACCCTCTGTGTCCTCTCAACGTGTCACCATCTCTGTCCCCTCACTATGTCTCACTCTCTGTCCTCTCCTGTGTCACCTCTCTGTCTCTCAGTGTGTCACCCTCTGTGTCCTCTCCCCACCCTCTGTGTCCCCTCTGTGTCACCCTCTGTGTCCTTCTCTGTTGTCACCATCTCTGTCTCTCACTGTGTCACCCTCTCTGTCTTCTCACTGTGTCACCTCTCTGTCCCCTGACTATGTCACCCTCTCTGTCCTCTCCCACTGTGTCACCGTCGCTTCGTCCCCTCTCTTATTGTCCGCCATCTCTGTGCCTTCCATGTGTCATCTCTGTCCTCTTACTGTGTCACCCTCTCTGTCCCTCACTGTGTGTCCCACCTCTCTCTGTCCTCTCGCTGTGTCCACCCTGTCTGTCTTGCTGTGTCACCCTCTCTGTCCTCTCACTGTGTCACCCCTCTCTGTCCTTACTGTGTCACCCTCTCTGTCCTCTCCGTTGGTCATGCCCTCTCTGTCCTCTTGTGTCCCCTCTGTCCTGTCACTGTGTCACCTCTCTGTCTCTCCTGTGTCACCTCTCTGTCCCCTCCTGTGTCACCCTCTCTGTCTTCCTTGTGTCACCCTCTCTGTCCCCTCTCTGTGTTCCTCTGTCCCCTCACTGTCTTGATCACCCTCTCTCTCTACTGGCCATGCCCCTCTTGTCTTACTGATGTGTCACCCTGCCTGTCCTGTGTCACCTCTCTGTCTTACTGTGTCACCCTCTGTGTCCCTGCTGTCTGCCCTCTCTGTCTTACATGTGTCACCTCTGTGTCTTACTGTGTCGCCCTCTCCTGTCCTTACTGTCTCCCTCTGTGTCACTCTCCACTGTGTCACCCTCTCTGTCCTCACTGTGTCACCCTCTCTGTCTTACGATGTGTCCTCCCTCTGTCTTACTGTGTCACCCTCTCTGTCTTACTGTGTCCCTCTGCCTGTCTTCCACTGTGTCCCCTCTGTCCTTACTGTGTCACCTGTCTGTCTTAGATGCCTCTCTGTCTTTCATGTGTCACCCTCCTGTGTCTCTCACTGTGTCACCCTCTCTGTCTTACAGTGTGTCCCCTTGCCTGTGTCTTACGATGTGTCCCCTGCCTGTCTTACGATGTTCACCCTCTCCTGATGTGTCCCCTTGCCTGTCTTACGATGTGTCCCCTGCC
>NW_024720711.1:967988-1048712 GCF_018991925.1 Homarus americanus
CTGTCTTACGATGTGTGTCTTACCCTCTCTGTCTTACGATGTGTCCCCTCCTTTGTCTTCTGTCACCCTGTCTACGATGTGTCACCCTCTTTGTCTTACGATGTGTCACCCTGTCTTACGATGTCACCCTCTTTGTCTTACGATGTGTCACCCTTTGTCTTACGATGTGTCACCCTGTCTTACGATGTGTCACCTCTTTTTGTCTTACGATGTGTCACCCTGTCTTCGATGTGTCACCCTCTGTTCATGATGTGTCACCCTCTTGTCTTACGATGTGTCACCCTGTCTTACGATGTGTCACCCTCTCTGTCTTACGATGTGTCACCTCTTTGTCTTACGATGTGTCACCCTGCCTGTCTTACGATGTGTCACCCTCTCTGTCTTACGATGTGTCACCCTCTTTGTCTTACGATGTGTCACCCTGTCTTACGATGTGTCACCCTGTCTTACGATGTGTCACCCTCTCTGTCTTACGATGTGTCACCCTGCCTGTCCCACGATGTGTCCCCCTGCCTGTCCCACGATGTTTCCATACTGCTGCATCCATCAGTCTTTCTTTGTGTCTCTTTAGTTGGTAACTATTAACCGTCTTTCAGGTTTTTGTTTGTGGTAATACAGTAATTTATGTATTTTTTTTCTGTCTCTCCGTGTATATTTAATTGTGTGGTGTAATGGTGTTGTAGTGAATTTGAGAATACTGTTAAGATTTTTATGATGTAGAGGGAACAGATAGAGTGAATAATCGTGTTTGTCGTATCCTTTACTCTTCTCCCCCTTTCCATCGCTGCGTGCCTTTCCCATTGCCCTCCCTCTGTCCCTCCCTCCCTTTCCCCTTGCCCTCCCTCCCATCGCCGTCTCCCCCCCCCCTGCCAGTCGTCACATACCCTCGCCCTTTACTCTTGCTGCCCATCAAAGGTGACTGCGGTAGCAATTTTGAGCGACTGTGCTGGAGGGTTGGTCGCCAAGCTAGGGTGCCCGGCCTCACTCCCAGCGTTCCCCCCACACATTCCTCCTACCGCGTCGCCGTCCACCGCTCACCAAAGTTTGTACCACCTGACCCTCCACCTCTACAAACTTCCCCTCTTATACCCTAGGTGAATTTTTGGCTCAGGGTTCAAATAAGAAATTAAGCTGAATGACTAGGATGAAATGTAGGTCCGGGTTATGTGGGTGGAAAAGAAGAATTTCTAATCAATATAACTAGTGGGTTTTTTCCGAAGCCGTGGAGGTATGTCTAAAGTCGGACATTACAAAACACACAGTACTTTTAGCACTTATAGGGAGAATGTGGAGGAACATCGATGATTTTGTGTAATATATATTTTTTTTCTTTTTTTTTTGGCAGTTGTTGTGGTGGTGTTATTGTAATGGTCAGTGTGAGGGCCTTCAGGTCTTTCCTGTCTGATGTGATTGTGATGTTGAACTGAATTTAATGGATGGCGAACTGCAGGTGGTATAGGAAATGGCAGTAGTGTATGTGTGTGTGTGTGTGTGTGTTTTGTGCGTGTGTGTGTGTGTGTGCCCTGTGATTTCTTATATTTCATGTATGTATGTATGCATGTATATATGTATGTATGTATGTTTTCCCTCATGTTTACTATTCCATCAAGAGTATCAATACTTGAAGGGGTAGAGGGGGGGAGGGTTGATCTTTCTTGAAAGGGATAGTTTTCCTCAAAGCGTGAGGTTGTGTGCGCTTTGCTGACGACCGCGAACAAGGAACCATTGAAGTTGGCCAAAAATATGAGCAAGCCTCTAGGGAATTGAATGTAAACAACAAACATCCAGCTGACTGGTGAGGAACTAGGGGTGATGCGTCATGAGGGTGGTAGGGAGGAGGATTAGGAAGGAGAAGGAGGAAGAGGAAGGCAAGAGGGGAGTGGGAGGTGGGATGGAAGATGGTGGTGTAAGGAGGTAAGATGGGGAGAGAAGAGAGAATTGGGAGGGAGTGAAATGAAGCGATGATAGTTGGAAGGGTGAAAGTGGGGAGATGGAGAAAGGGAGAATATGATCGGAGGGAATTCTGTAATGGAGGCAATAAGAGAGAGAGAGAGAGAGAGAGAGAGAGAGAGAGAGAGAGAGAGAGAGAGGCACCTTAACTTATTCCACCGGATGATTAAACACACGTAACCCACCTACCCTCTCTCCACCCTTCTCCCCAGGTAGGCTGTAAAGGCATTTAATCATGAGGAGAATTAATCTGGGGTGTCTAGTCTTCATATGATCCGTAAAACTAATTGGAAGGGTGGAAAAGAAATATAAAAATGGGAGAGGTAGTAGATGATGGAATAGAAGATAATAGCTATTGGCACAGACGAATGGGTTTTACAGAATAGTAAATAAGTCCCGGAAAAGAGAATGAGTAAAGGAAGGGAAGAAGAAAATGCAATGATAAGGAAGGAAAAGAAGAGAGGAGGCGACTTTAGGTGAATGATGAGGAGGTGATGGAGTGAGGGAGATGGGAGGGAAAGTATAGATGGTGACGATAGTGGTGGGAGGGAGGAAAGGAACTGTGTAGAAGGTGCATTTAGAGAGAAGGAGGGGGGAGGATTGTGTAGAAAATCAATCAAGAATGTAGGAGGAGGGAAGGCAAGAAGGGAGTGTTTAGTAAGTGCATCTCACATATCAAAAGGTTTACCGTCACGTGAATTTTAAAGATAGGAACACGTGTTGGTACGTTTATAAACAAATACGCAGATAAAACAGCAAAATGACGAGATTGTCTTTCACCTGCTCCTCTCTATCTCTCTCTCTCTCTCTCTCTCTCTCTCTCTCTCTCTCTCTCTCTCACACCTGTACCTGGTGGCTGTCACTCGTTGAAGGCTAATTACCCCCGTGTCATGGTATATGTAGACGACTTTAATGGATCTTGTCTGTCTGTCTGTCTGTCTGTCTGTTTGTCCTACTATGTCCTATTTTTCCTTCATTTTTTTTTTATTTTTTAGAATCAAGATAGTAAAAATTTGACACGCGTGGACATACATACATACATACTTACATACATACAAGTGCCCTGATTAGAGTAACACACACATATTATTTTCATATATCTTAATGGGGTGTGTATGCTGGGCTGAGTTACTAATTATTATATACTTTTGTAAACTGTTGGAATTATAGATGTATTCTGTATTAGTCGAGACGGGTGGGTGTGTGTGTGTGTGTGTGTGTGTAGGTGTGTGTGTGTGTGTGTGTGTGTGTGTCCAACTATAGCTTCAACACGGACGCAGTTAGAGACCTGAAACCTTATATATAATTACATGGAACCTGAGTGTGCACCTTGGTAATACTATTGATCTCGGGTGGTCCTGGCAACAACCAAAGTCCTCCCAAACTGAATTCACACACACACACACACACACACACACACACACACCCTGCAAACTCCTGCAACCATAAAACCTCCCCAGCGCCACAGGAGGTGATGGCTCATGTGTATGGTAGAAAGGGTGCAGTGTGTGTGTGTGGGGGGGAAGGTACTTTTTTGGGAAGGAGGGATGGAAGGGAAGAAATGGGAAGGAGGAAGGAATAAGCAAGGAAAGAAGGAAGAAGGGGGGATGAGAGGGTGGGAGGAGGGGAGAGAAAGGGGTGGATGAAGGGAAGCAGCTCATCTGACCTACATTTACTACAATGAGGTCACCTTTCCTCCCCTTCCTCCCTCCACCTCCCCTTTACCCTCCCACCCCTCATCCGTCATTCCTCACCCACTCTGCCAAAACATATACACAGTAAATAAATGATTACACACACACACACACACACACACACACAAACACACACACACACACGCACGCACGCACGCACGGACGCACGCACACCTCACACATCGATAACGTTAAGATTACCTGGGCAGAGATTAGATTACTATCTTAGTTAATTATATGTTTCCTCTACCTTGGCCTATGCTTAATGTGGTATTTGCTTACTGTACAATATTTCTAATGACATATTTGACACACAACAACCCAGACTTGACCACAGATAACACCAACACTCCGTAATATATCCCACTGCTAGTAAACAAGAAAACCTACGACTTGTAATATTTTCCAATGTATATTATAACACAGCTCAATACTTTATTCTTAGAAGTGAGTTTCGAAGAGCAGTGCGGATATAGTATACTGCATATTGAGACTTTGATGCGCTAGAAGGCAGTGTGACTGGCAATGTACTCGACCGCCATTATTTCACCAACTGTGGATTTAGGTACCTGTGACAGCTAGGTAGACTGGTGGGGAGCGCTGTAACCACTCAGCTGCTGTACTCCTAAGCCATTTTTTTCCGAGACACAGTAATGTTATCAGAGTTTGTTTCCTGCATATCTCAACGAAAGGAAAAAAAAATGAGGATGGGACGAATTTTACAGCCTGGAAGTAGTGAGTATTTTGGTCACGGTGTGTGAGTGTCCGTCAGCCAAGCTTGGTGGAGGTTCTCCCCTTGCCATGACTGTGTGAGCGCTTCCGTACATGCTTGCGTGATGTACGTGGTGATAAAAGTAATTATGTTCGGATGTTTGCTGTGTGAATGTATACACAACACACACACACAAACTACAAATACCTAACCCCACGACCAAGAAAGCTTACAAATGAGCTTAGTATTCAGTGTGCTGTATCCGCACTGCCCCTAAAAGTGTTGTCAGGCATATGGTCCCCACTTTCAAAGCCAAGAGAGGTTTTAGACTCTTAGTGGCATCCATAAAGACTCGGAGAAAAGACCATAAAGACTACACTGTGAGTTAGTAGGGATTGAATGAAGGGAAGAAAGAATAAATGAAGGAAAAATTAAGGAAGGAAGGATGGAAGGAAGGAAGCCTCATGTGGATAGGAGGGGGAGAGGAAGAGGGTAGTGGTAGTGGTGGCAGGTCTACCATGCGTCTGAAGAAAGAAAGGAAGGAAGGAAGCCTCGAGAGGAGAGGATAGTGTTAGTAGTGGTGGTGGTGGTGGCAGGTTTACCATGAGTCAGCCATGAATAGCTGAGTTGATGGTGGAGGGGGCGGGGGCTCATGAGGTAGGGGGGTGCCAGGAGGAGGTAAAGGAGAAGGAGGTAGTTGGGGAGAGAGTGCCAGAAGTAGTAAGGTAGTTCATGAGAGGGGCGAATACTGACAGTCTGGCTGGTTGTAAAAGGTGGGGTGTGTGAGCGTTCATAGGTAATATAACTATCGCTGTGTGGAAGCTATTTCTCCCGTATCTTATGAATACCAACGAGGTGGATCTAGGTTATGTGAGACCTTTATATCATACGTTGGCTGGAATACATGGAGAGGGCCTTTTTTTTACTTTTTGTACTTTTGGGGGAATTGGGGGAATTTTTTTAATTCGCTTTAGAATTTGTGGCGTATAAAGTTTTTTTTTTTGGGGAGGTTGTGTGATTCTGTATGTCAGACTCGTTGGTCAAGGGATTTTTTTCTTATTTTTCTTATTTTTTTCTTATTTTATAGCCTGGACGAGTTGAAGGATAGTGCCTGCATCTCTCTCTCTCTCTCTTTAATTATATTGTCACTAAGTAATTATTGTTTATGTATAAGTATGTGCATGATGAAAACTCCGTCGTGAGGCATTGAGACAAAAATACTAACTGTCTGAATAGTTATAATGTACAGTATTTCTGCCAGCAGTAGAGGGCACAGTGCCACGGGTGAGATGTTGGCACTGGTTATGGTGCACTTGTTGATCATTTCTCCCGTGCCGTGTTTTTGGATATGAATTACCGGCCCTAGGCGTCTATCAAATACTCAGTGCCACATTGTGATTAGTGCCATATGGTGATTAGTGCCATATGGTGATTAGTGCCACATGGTGATTAGTGCCATATGGTGATTAGTCTCATGGTGATTAGTGCCACATGGTGATTAGTGCCATATGGTGATTAATGCCATATGGTGATTAGTCTCATGGTGATTAGTGCTACATGGTGATTAGTGCCTCATGATGATTAGTGCCATATGGTGATTAGTCTCATGGTGATTAGTGCCACATGGTGATTAGTGCCTCATGATGATTAGTGCCATATGGTGATTAGTCTCATGGTGATTAGTGCCACAAATTAGTGCCACATGGTGATTAGTGCCATATGGTGATTAGTCTCATGGTGATTAGTGCCACAAATTAGTGCCACATGGTGATTAGTGATTAAGGCGATTAGTGTCTGAGGACTTCATAGAATAGTTCCAGTCTGACTTCTATTTGTTTTCCTTCATATTCAATAGATAATTAAGTCTCCTTTTGTAATCTCTTTATTTCAATTTGTTTTATTTATATTGAATAGCTGTTGTTGTTTTTTTCCCGTACATGAATCGCGTATAAGTTACCGGCCATTCTAGTCAGTTAACCTCACTCGGGCAGCATTATTTCTAGCTTATCGAGGCACCGAATTCAACACAAATTTCTTTTACTTAACAGTGTAATAAAGCTGTGCTGATAGCCGGTGATGGGAGAGAGGTGAGGAGGGAGGGAGAGAGGTAGGTAGGTAGGTAGGTAGGTGGAAGGAGGAGAGAGGTGGGGTGATGAGGGAGAGGTGAGGGGAGGGAGGAGAGAGAGAGGTAGGTGGGAGGGTGAGGAGAGAGGTAGGTAGGTGGGTAGGGGTAGGTAGGTAGGTAAGGAGGAGAGGGTGAGGAGGGAGAGAGGTGAGGGGAGGAGAGAGAGAGGTAGTAGGTAGGAGGAGGAGGGAGAGAGGGAGAGGTGGGCAGGTAGGTGGGCAGGTAGGTAGGTAGGTAGGTAGGGTGGAGGGAGAGAGGTTGAGGGAGGGAGGGAGAGAGGGTGGGTAGGTAGGTAGGTAGGTAGGTAGGCAGGTAGGTAGGTAGGTAGGTATGGAGGGAGAGAGGTGATGAGGGAGAGGTGAGGGAGGGAGGGAGGGAGAGAGGTAGGTAGGTAGGTAGGTAGGTAGGTAGGTAGGTAGGTAAGGAGGGAGAGAGGTGAGGAGGAAGAGAGGTGAAGGAGGGAAGGAGAGAGGTAAATGTAGGTAATATATTGAGTGACCATATCTGCCTCTCCCTCTTGCCCGAGGTGTAGGAATCCTCTCACGCGACACCTCATAATTTCTTCTCTTATCTCACAATACTCTATAGAACCTTATATTTGGGTAACATTTCGGTGATTCTTCTCATCATCTTACTACCACCATCAACACGCAGGAACTATGTGTAGTACAGTACTCAGGCTTCAGAGACTGGCCAAAGGTCGTATAAACAAGCTGGAACTTTACATTCAGTTTTCTTCAGCAACACAGTAATCGACAGGTTAGTTTCACTCATCTTGTTTCGTTCAGTGCCGTGTAAAACATCCCATTTATTGTGTAGTAAAGGTTTGTGGACTCTAGTTAGTCATCCTAGTCCTCGGGTCATAAGAAGATACAAATCAAAGGTACATCAAGGTCAGTATCGTCTCTGACTCACTTGTGGAGGGAAAGAAAAGGTCAGGATTTTTTGTAACATAAATGGCATCTGATGGTGTTTGGTTTTCTATGATTTTTTTATTTTTTTATTTATTAATTTTTCTATTACCTATGCAAAACAGAACGAGTTATTTGCCCCCAAAACTTAATTCTCGTGTATTGACTCATCCCTTATCGGTTATATATTTTTATTTTTATTTACATATATATATTTTTTGGGGGTGGGGGGGGAGGTTAAAGTTCTTGGTTAAGGTTAATGTCAAATGTGATTCTTGTTCTGGTTATTTTATTCAGTACTTCAAGGTAGCGTCTTATTCTTAGTCATGGTCGGTCAGAGGTCAAGTTCACGGAGGTCAAAGGTTACTCGGCCACTTAAAGCGGTTAGGTCAGGTCAACGTTTTGGTAACTCTTACAGATGATAAAATTTTTTAATGACTTGAGTATATTATTACACGTTATTATGTTATGTACTTTAAACCTTTATTGATGTACTGTAGGTGGACAGTTATTTATTTTTTATTTGCAACGAAATAAATAAGTGCGGCGCCTAAGTGATCTTGAGGACTGAAGTAACGCCAATATATGAAAAGGTTGTGTTTACATGTGTCTGAAGTACTTGGTTTGTGCCTCTGGTGAATATGTCGATTTAAAAGTTTATTAACACGAAAAACAAAAAGCACTCTCACATAAGATGTTATAGTATTGTATTTTCTGACCATATCACTTCATGTTTTTCTTGGGTATTTTACAGAATGAAGTGAAATGGTTTGTTGTTTCGCCTCTGAGTATTTTGTCACCAGACTATCTATATCGATGAGAAAAAACGATAGATATGGTATACAGTGCACGTAGAGGTCATATACTGTATCCTGTATACTAAATAGATTAGTGTTATTTACTATTGAGCAAGCACTAAAGAAGAACTAGACCAATGAAGAGGCTGTATTGTTCACAAGGGCTGGCTAAAGGGTTGACTCTGGTAATGTTCTATACGAGTCCTCAGGTGGCGGACATAATGGTGTGTGTTACCTCACTAATATTACCTTTATAGTGTGACGTCACTACTAGAGGTACATATATACGCTGGCTTCTTCCTTAGTCAGGATAAGTCGCAGCCAGGCAGTGGGGTCGGCCACAGGGGACCTGCCGTCACCAGGTCAAGCCCATTAGTCGCTTTATCTTTATTTTTATCACAGTTTATCAGGTGTTGTTAAGTTAATGGCGACATATTCCTTCATAAAGAACAATATCAATAATACTGTCCACTGCTACTTAAAAAAACACTATATAATGATTTTGGGGATTATTTCGTTAATTGGTGTTCACTGTGGTTGTTCACACATCATTATTGTTTATATTTAGTTAATTTACTCATATAACAACAAGTTGGACAAATAATTAATTAATTTATTGTAATATTTTCTCTCTTATACAGTAAGGAGACCAGAGTGAGATTAACGGTAAAGTGAGTTATTTATTTGGGAGTTAAAATTAACAATGGCGCGGGAAGAGGAGGAACTGTATTGTATATTTTTTATAAATATTTGGTAATAATTTTTCTTTCATGTAACAAGAAATTATTTGGTATTTCACGTCACAGGAAATAGTTTGGTGTTGTCACCCGATAGATCGCGTGTCACACTGGCGTCACATCATTTTAAATTCCTTGATACTACGATTCAAAGACCTCGATCCTTTAGAGCGATGCATCCCTCAGCTCACTGGAGGGAAAAGCTTGTTAAAATTTGCATATCAGTGTTGCCAGTAGCCGCGGGTGAGGTCAGTCCACAGCCGTTGTCAAAAAATCTAGTTCTGGCAAGACTGATAGACGCTCAGGGATTCGAAGCAACAGAGATTTCCAAGTTATATTTAACCTTAATATATATATATATATACACAAAATATATATTGTGGCGACGGATTGTATAGGATTGGTAGGGTTTTTTTCACTTCAATACATAAAATTCCTGTTATTTTATTTTGGTATTTTATTTTATTTTATTTTTAAAGATACGAATGATATTTTCCCTTAATTAAAGATGAAAATATAAAAATGCAGGTATGAAAATTTCATCAGGATATGGTAGTATGGTCGAGTCTCAGTGCAGTTTTAACACCATTTTGTTTGTCATATTCTCTCTCTCTCTCTCTCTCTCTCTCTCTCTCTCATTTTCAGTGATTATTTTCCGTTGTGGTGAGGGGGAAGGTGGTTGATTATGATACTGTGCGGAAATATGAGATGAGAATTAGATGAGAGGGGAGAGAAGGAAGGGAGAGAGAGAGAGGGTGACAGACAGACACACCAAAAATAAGCTTATCCTTGGATTAGGGGGTGGGGGCGGTGGGGGACTCTGGCATTTGTGAGGGCGAGCAAAAAAGCCCGAATACCACAAAGGAGAAGAAAGAAGCAGCAGGCGAGCACGGGAGGTCATTAGCCTGAGGTCCACACCTCCTTGAACTGACCAACACGTTAGCTAGAGGCGGGTGATGACAGTCCTTGGTGATGACAGTCTTTGGTGATGACACTCCTTGGTGATGACAGTCCTTGGTGATGACAGTCCTTGGTGATGACAGTCCTTGGTGATGACAGTCATGGTGATGAGAGTCCTTGGTGATGACAGTCCTTGGTGATGACAGTCTTTGGTGATGACACTCCTTGGTGATGACAGTCCTTGGTGATGACAGTCCTTGGTGATGACAGTCCTTGGTGATGACAGTCCTGACTTTTCTGCATCAGTAATACCAAAAACAGGAAGAAGAAGAGGGGAAGAGGAAGATGAAGAAGAGAGGGAGAGGAAGATGGAGAAGAAGAAGAGAGGGGGAGGAAGATGGAGAAGAAGAGAGGAGGAGAAAGGGGGAGAGGAAGAGGGTGAAGAGGAAGTTGAAGAAGAAGAAGAAGAGGGAGGAACAGGAAGAAGAAAGGTGGAGAGGAAGATGAAAAAGAAGAGAAAGCAAGAGAAGGAAAAGGAGAAGCTGAAGAAGAAAAAGAAGAAAAGGGGAATACGAAAAAATGAGCAGAAAAGATGATTAATAACTATAAGGAAAAGCATAACAATAATAACAGTAATAAAAATAACAAAATATCAAGGTTATCTAAGTGACAGCACCTTTAGAAACGGTGCTGACCGATCTTGCAACATTTCACTTCAGGATAGTATGAAAACACCAATTACAATTAACCTGCATACTAGCCACGTTGTCAACACACGCCGTGGGTTGTTTGTATACAGAGATATGACCTTGAACTTTGACTTTTGGATTAGGTTCATGGAAGTAATGTTTTTTATTATTCGTATTTTACTTTTCCTATTGTGGTTATCAGTTTACCTTATAATAACTAGAGTTGCCTTGTGTTGTCATCTAAAGAAGTCCGGGTATTCTAAAAGGTCATCGTGGAAGATTGCCAAGATTTTTATTGAATTATATATACAAATCTAGGTAATTTTTTTTTCCGATGACCTCTGTATATTTTTTTTTCCTCTGGGTCATTTCAATGTTTACCATCTCAAGACTTCTTAAGACTGGAGCGAAGTTGAGCCTGTAAAAAAGAGGTGTTTATAAAGCTCGTTCTCATAGACAGTGAATGAGTGATTAAAGTATTTGTTCCGGCTAATACATGGACAGGATTTTTGACATGCGGAATCCTGCCTCGCTATAAATGGGATTTTGTGATGAGTATAACAGATATTGAGTCGCAATTATGATAAACAATGGAACGAGAGAAAGAGAGAGAGAGAGACTATTCCATTAAAGGTGCAGAAAGAGCTGGAGAGAGGGAGAGAAACTATTCCATTAAAGCTGCAGAAAGCTGGAGAGAGAGACACTATTCCATTAAAGCTGAAGAAGGAGCTGGTCCTCAGGGAAATCATGGGAAGAAAAACATAAAAATAAAAGGGAAGTGTAAAAATAAAATTTAGAAATTGGAAAAAAAAACATATGGAATGGGATTCATCTGCCGCGTGTGTTGTGGACCACGCCTACTCCCTGTGTGTGTTGCTGGGGAGAGGGGGGGTTTTTGGGTGCAGGAGGGTGGTTTGGGTGCAGGGGAGGCCGGGGGGTTTGGGTGCAGGAGGGGACTGGGTGCGAGGGAAAGGGGTTAGGTGCAGGGGGGTGGGGGGACTGGGTGCAGGAGGTGCAGGAGAGGGTGGGAGGGGGACTGGGTGCAGGAGGGGTTTTAGGGTGCAGGAGAGGGTTGGGTGCAGGAGGGGGTTGGGTGCAGGAGGGTTTGGGTGCAGGAGAGGGGTTTGGGTGCAGGAGGGAGGAGAGGGGGTTTAGGTTTCAGGAGAGGGGTTTGGAATTGCAGGGGAGGGGGTATGGGTTGGGGGTTTAGGGTAGGAGAAGATTAGGGGGATTTAGGTGCAGGGGTTTAGGTGCAGGAGGGTTAGGGTGGGGAAAGGGGTTTAGGTGAGAGGGGGAGGAGAGGGTTTGGGTGCAGGAGAGGGGTTTGGGTGCAGGAGAGGGGACAGGAGGGGTTTGGGTGCAGGAGAGGGTTTAGATTACAGGAGGGGAGGAGGGTGGTTTGGGTGCAGAGGAGGGGGACTGGGTGCAGGAGAAGGGGTTTGGGTGCAGGAGAGGGGGTTTGGGTGCAGGAGAGGGGTTTGGGTGCAGGAGGGTGGTTTGGGTGCAGGAGAGGGGGGGGTGCAGGGGTTTGGGTGCAGGAGAGAGGGGTTTGGGTTGCAGGAGGGGTTTGGGTGCAGGAGAGGGGTTTGGGTGGGAGAAAGTGGGTGCAGGGAGAGAGGGGGTTTGGGTGCAGGAGAGGGGTTTGGGTGCAGGAGGGGGGGGTTAGAGAGGGTTTGGGTGCAGGAGAGGGGGGTTTAAAAGCTGCAGGAGAAGGGGTTTGGGGCAGGCAGGAAGGGTTTGGGTGCAGGAGGGTGGTTTGGAGGGGTTTGGGGCAGGAGAGGGTTTGGGTGCAGAGAGGGGGAGGAGAAAGGGGTTTGGGTGCAGGAGGGGTTTGGGTGCAAGGGAGAAAAAGGGGGTTTGGGTGCAGGAGGGTTTGGGTGCAGGAGGGGTTTGGGTGCAGAGAGGGGGGTTTGGGCAGGAGGGGGGTTTGGGTGCAGGAGAGGGGGGTGGCAGGAGAGGGTTTAGATTGGGCAGGAGGGGGGTTTGGTGCAGGAGAGGGGGTTTGGGTGCAGGAGGTGCAGGGGTTTGGGCAGAAGGGTTTGGAGTGCAAGAAGGAGAGGGGGTTTGGGTGCAGGAGAGGGGTTTGGGTGCAGAAGAGGGGGTTTAAAAGGAGAAGGGGTTTTGGGTGCAGGAGGGGGTGGTTTGGGTGCAGGAGAGGGGTTTGGGTACAGAGAGGGGTTTGGGCAGGAGGTTTGGGTGCAGGAGAGGGGGTTTGGGTGAGAGAGGGTTTTTGGGCAGGAGAGGGGGTTTGGAGCAGGAGAGAGGGTTTGCAGGAGAGAGGGTTTGGGTGCAGGAGAGGGGGTTTGGGTTTAGGTGCAGAAGGGGGTTTAGGTTAGAGGAGATTTAAGGGGTTTAAATGGTGAAAAAGTAATTTAAATTACAAAAAATTTAAGTACAGGAGAGGGGGTTTGGGCAGGAGAGGCTTGGGCAGGAGAGGGGGTTTAAAAGGTGCAGGAGGGGTTTGGGCAGGGGAGAAGGGGTTTAAAAGGGTGCAGGAGAGGGGGTTTGGGCAGGGTTTGGGTGCAGAGAGGGGGTTTGGGCAGGAGAATTACTGGGGTTTGGGCAGGAGAAGGGGCTTGGGTGCAGGAGGGGTTGGAGGAGGGGGTTGGGGCAGGAGGAAGGGTTTGGGTGCAGGAGAGGGGTTTGGGTGCAGGAGAGGGGGTTTGGGTGCAGGAGGGGTTTGGGGCAGGAGAGGGGGTTTGGGTGCAGAGGGTGGTTTGGGTGCAGGAGAGGGGGTTTGGGTGCAGGAGGGGTTGGGCATGGGTGCAGGAGGGTTGGGGCAGGAAGTTTAGGTGCAGGGAGGTTGGAGGAGAGGGGTTTGGGCAGGAGAGGGAGGGGTTTGAGGTGCAGGAGGTTGGTTGCAGGAGAGGGGGTTTGGGTGCAGGAGAGTGGGGTTTGGGTGCAGGAGAGGGGGTTTGGGTGCAGGAGAGGGGTTTGGGTGCAGGAGGGTTAAGGTGCAGGGAGGGGTTTGGGTGCAGGAGGGTTTGGGTGCAGGAGAGGGGGTTTGGGTGCAGAGAGGGTTTGGAATTACAGGAGAAGGGGCTTAAGCAGGAGGGGTTTGGGTTGCAGGAGAGGGGTTTGGGCAGATTTGGGAGAGGGGGGTCAGGGGAGAGGGGGAACAAGCAGTTGTGGGTGCAGGAGGGGTGGCTCAAGCATGAGTGGGGCCTGGGCAGGAGAGGGGTTTGGGTGCTAAAGGAGGGGGCTCTGGGCAGGAGAGGGGGCTCTGGGCAGGAGAGGGGGTTGGGCAGGAGGAGGGGTTTGGGGGCAGGAGAGGGGGTTTGGGCAGAGGGGTTGGGCAGGAGAAGGGGTTTGGGCAGGAGGGGGTGGTTTGGGCAGGAGAGGGGGTTTGGGCAGGAGGTGGTTTGGGTGCAGGAGAGAGAGGGGTCGGGCAGGGAGAAGGGTTTGGGCAGGAGGGGTGGTTTGGTGCAGGAGAGGGGTTTGGGCAGGAGAGAGGTTTGGGCAGGAGAGGGTTTGGGCAGAGGGGGTTTGGGCAGGAGAAGGGCCTAAAAGGAGGGGGTGGTTTGGGTGCAGGAGAGGGGGTTTGGGCAGAGAGGGGTTTGCAGCAGGAGAGGGGGGTTTGGGCAGAGAGAGGAGGGTTTGGGTGCAGGAGAGGGGTTTGGGTGCAGGAGAGGGGTTTGGGTGCAAGGGGTTTGGGGCAGGGAGGTGGTTTGGGCAGAGGGGGGCTTGGGCAGGAGGAGGGGGTTTGGGCAGGAGAGGGGGTTTGGGTGCAGGAGAGGGGGTTTGGTGCAGGAGAGGGGGTTTGGGCAGGAGAGGGGGTTTGGGCAGGAGGGGGGTGGTTTAAAAGCAGGAGAGGGGGTTTGGGTGCAGGAGGGGGTGGGGCAGGAGAGGGGGTTGGGGGCAGGAGAGGGTGGTTGGGTGCAGGGAGAGGGGGACTGGGTGCAGGAGAGGGGACTGGGTGCAGGAGGGGTTAGGTGCAGGAGAGAGGGGGTTTGGGTGCAGTGAGAGGGACTGGGGTAGGAAAGGGGTTAGGTGCAGGAGAGGGGACTGGGCAGGAGAGGGGGACTTTGGGTGCAGGAGAGGGGGACTGCAGCAGGAGAAGGGGGTTTGGGTGCAGGAGAGGGGGGCCTGGTGCAGGAGAAGGGGGTTTGGGCAGGAGGGGGGTATGGGTGCAGGAAGAGGGGGGGTTTGGGGCAGGAGAGGGGGACTGGGTGCAGGGAAAGGTTGGTTAGGTAAGGAGAGGGGGGTTTGGGTGCAGGAGAGAGGGGTTTGGGTGCAGGAGAGAGGGTTTGGGTGCAGGAGAGGGGTTGGGTGCAGGGAGAGGGTAAGGGGTGCAGGAGAGGGGGACTGGGTGCAGGGAAAGGGGGGGTTTGGGTGCAGAGAGGGGACTGGGTGCAGGGAGAGGGGACTTTAGAAAGAGGGGGACTGGGTGCAGGGAAGGGGGTTTAGGTGAAGGGAAGGGGAACATTTAACATGCATAGGAGGCTGCACTGACCACACCACGCAGGAAAATTAAAATTATAAGGGGGAAGATTTTAATAGAAGTTTATATTGCTTTAGGGAACACTTTAGCATTTGGGAAGAAGATACAAATATTATATTTATTGTGGGTCTGGTGGGTGAGGTGACAACACAAAAGAAAGGAGAAGTAGGTGGGTGAATATGCAAACATTGAAATTGCTGCGGACACTGAAAATGGAGTCAGGGAAGAGGCATGTATTGAAATTGCAAGGGGGGCACTAGAGATGCATGGAGGAAGGTGAAACCATTGAAACTGCTGCAGGAGACACTGAATATATTTTAGAGTTGCTGTGGGCGACACTGTGAGTACAGGGACGGTGCTGTATTAAGTATTCGTGCTGGGTGATGCAACTTTGGGATTGCTCGTGGGAGGGTAAATACTGGAACCACTGCTGGGGATGTAAACAACGTACATGCTGCGGTCATGTAAACAACGTACAGACTGCGGTCATATAAACAACGTACAGGCTGCGGTCATGTAAACAACGTACAGGCTGCGGTCATATAAACAACGTACAGGCTGCGGTCATATAAACAACGTACAGGCTGCGGTCATATAAACAACGTACAGGCTGCGGTCATGTAAACAGTGAAAATCCCTCTCGGCTCCACATTACTGATGAATCAAATGTATGTGAAACTATATCGAGTCTGTGTTTTAAACGATTATAACAGGTGACGTGACTCTGCTTTTTATAACGACGAGATATAATTCATAAAACAGCGAAAATATTTTATATCCTCGTTAACGACATATTTAATTACAGAGAGAGACCTTCATCAAAACAAATAACAGAACAGTATGTGGCAGAATAACACTTAATTATATCATATGCGTTTCAAAAGTAGACTGAAGGGGAGAGCGTAACGTCATAGAGATTTGGTTGGTGGGAGAAAAAGGAGATATGTAAATTTTCACTTATCCATCACCCGACACAAAAAGTTCTCTCGATGCCCAGATCTGAATCCCTCAGTATTAACATTTGTCTGGTGGGAGGCGAGGGAGGGATGGGGAGTTTAGGAATTCACGGAGAGAACACATACACACACACACACACACACACACACACACACACACACACACACACACACACACACACACACCGGCAGCCCCCCACCCACCTCGCGCAGTCCGCCGCTACAACAAAATTCAGCCCACAAGAGCCCGCACCGAAAGATATAAGAACAGCACCATCCCGGGACTTAGAAACCTTCCATATCAGGATAGGTTAAAGAAACTTAACTTGTATTCTCTAGAAAGACGAAGAATTGCGGAGAGATATGATAGAAGTATTTAAGTGGGTGAAAGGAATCAATAATGGGGATATAGATAAAGTTCTTATAATATCCGAGCAGGATAGGACTCGGGGCAACGGATTCAAGTTGGATAAGTTTAGGTTTAGAAGGGAGATAGGAAGAAACTGGTTCACAAATAGGGTGGTGGACGAGTGGAACAAGCTTAGCAGCTTTGTAGTAAGTGCGGGAACTCTGGAAAGTTTCAAAAGGAGGCTGGATAGATTCATGGATGATAGAGAGTGGTAGTAACTCTCGACAGGAGCTGCCATGCACAGGCCAACCGGCCTATTGCAGACTCCTTATTTTCTTATGTTCTTATGTTCTTATTAAACAACTCCTGATTTATGTACTGTACAGCCCTGTAAATGTATTCAATGCATATTATATTATTATGTCTAAATCAAATGTAAGTGTATATTTTCAGCCACCGGCTGCAACTCTATTAATAAACCGTTTATTATTATTATTATATTATTATTATTATTATTATTATTATTATTATTATTATTATTATTATTATTATTTTTATTATTATTTTTATTATTATTATTATTATTATTATTATTATTATTATTATTATTATTATTATTATTATTTTTATTATTATTATTTTTATTATTATTATTATTATTATTATTATTATTATTATTATTACACACACACACACCTTTATCTTATGCTGTTTTTGAGGTGTATGTGTGTGTGTTTGTCGCTAAGCAGGGATAATCGTCGGATTAAGTTTTCAACGCAACTGGAAGTTTTTGCCGTATAGGAATAACTTGTTGTTGTTACTGTAATTCATCGGAGGGTTAAGGAGCTCAAGTCTCTAAGTCGTCATGTACTGTCATAACCTAACCTAACGAAACAACATTAAAGTTAGGTACTGGAAGTTAGTTTAGTAATGGTGTTACATACATACATACATAAATACATACATACATACATACATACATACATACATACATACATACATACATACATACATACATACATGTACGAGTATAATGAGCAGTATTTTCAATGAATAATCCTTACAAAATAATGAGAACAAAATATAACCCTATACTTCTCGGCCCACATCACTGTCTCGCTGTACAGGCGACGAGCATCACAAGGTAATGAAGAAGTGATGTAGTATGATTAGGTCACCCACGCTGATATAATCCCGGGGTCATACTGAGGGGAGGGGCTGCCGTGCAGGCTAGTTGGGTTGGCCTCCACCCCTGCCTGGCCCACCCACACAGGGACCTGGCCCTCCACCCCTGCTTGGCCAACCCACACAGGGGTCTGGCCATCTACCTCCACCTCTGCCTGGCCCACCCACACTAGGGTGTGGCCCTCCTACTTAATTATAAATTTACCTGTGCCTCCCCGTCCCCCTTAGTGAGTCGAGCTGGGTAGGCAGGTCCGCAGTGCTGTCATATATTACCTGTGTAAGTAATGCTGTAGAGAATATATATATATATATATATATATATATATATATATATATATATATATATATATATATATATATATATATATATATATATATATATATATATATATATATATATATATATATATATATATATATATATATATATATATATATATATATATATATATTACAGCACCCCACCAGCACCGCCGTCTACTGTACATCCTCGCCCAAGCGACGAGGTACACTTGGTGTGTCGCCGCGGCGGGACGGGCACCTGAGTAGTGAGATAGTAGTGATCGATTTTGCTGTCTGTCAGCCATACTTTCCAAGATAAATGTTAAAGTTATTTCTGTCGGTTGCCTCCCGTGATTGCCTCCTTTGTAAACACCGCGCAGCGTGTAATTGGTGGCTTGACATTTAATTGCGACTTCCAACTTCAAGAAATTGTTCCTTCAATCCCACGGCGTTTTCTTCCCAAGTGAATGAATATATATATATATATATATATATATATATATATATATATATATATATATATATATATATATATATATATATATATATATATATATTGTGTATGTAGTTTTAAGTAACTCTCCCTCAAAGCAGACAATCAACACCAGTACTGTGCCTCCAGGTAGAGCCACCCAGAGTTCTCATGCAGTTGATGTTGCTATAATTTTTTCATCACCTATCTAATCCACTGAACGGCTTTCCTGACTCACCTAATCAGTACATTGTTCTCCCCCTCTCGCTTGTGTGGCGCTGCTGACGTATGAACAGCGCGGCGCTGAATACATCCATAACCAATTCCTCGTCGCCCATAACCTACCCTTCGACCAGCACAACACGTGGAGAGATAACACCAACTCTTCCCCTCATCTGTCTGTGTGTTCGTCCGTCCGGCCATTTTGTGACCGTGAACACTTGAACAAATAGTGACAAATGTTGAAGTACTGTAGGTAATGTGTGAGTGAAAATAAAAGGAATTTGTTCATGGGACAGTTACTATATGCAGTATGTGTGTTGAAATGATCAATGATATTCACAAGTAATCCGAAAAGTGTTTAACTTTTACCAGACACACACACACACACACACACACACACACACACATCACCATCACCATCGCTTGTTCTCAAATCTGGAAAAGAGTGTTTGTGGCCAATTGCTTTCATTGTTTATTCAGTGGGAGGTTGGCTATTTGAATAAAATCAGCGCGGGCAGAAGTGTTCTCGCTTGAACATTCTGCGGTGATTGTGAGGCGGAAAGTTTTTGTAAGAATAATAATAATAGTGAAAATAATAATAATAATAATAATAATAATAATAATAATAATAATAATAATAATAATAATATAACAATATTTGAGAATTACCGAACATTACATTCAAACACAAGAAATACCTAACCTAACCTAATCACAGTCTCTCTACTTCCAAGCGGCTTCGTGGTGTCTTGGCCAGACCTCCTAGACCGTGTATCTCTCAGAGGACCACAGCTTTTAATTCTATTCATTTGTCTCTTGTCTCTGCCTGCCCCTGCTTCTCATATATTAATAACTGCCATTATTCCTTTATCCCTAATTATAATGGCCCAACTACCTCATTTAACTTAATTTCTCTTGTGTTGATGGAGCCAGGTCTTGATTTTCTTATTTTAAGTTTATGTTTATAGGAATTGTCTTTGTAAGTCATGTAAGGATGATAAAGGGAAGAAGAATAATGAGATTGAAGTGTACTTTCTGTTGGCGGAGGATGGAAGGGATGGAGGGAGAGAAGCAAGAAAGAAGGTAGGGAGAGTGGAAGAGAAGTAGGGAAGGAGAAAGACAGACGGACAGAGAGAGAGAGAGAGAAAGTCTACATTCCATATAGGTGGTTGTAGGGCCGTAGGTCATAAGAGACACTTAACCTGTACCACACTATGATTATTTAGCCACACCTGATGAGGAAAGTACACACCATCACCCACCACTGTTTAAAGATTCCCCCCAAATTACGTGTGAATGTGTTTGTCTACTGTCACCTACTCAGTAAACACGGGTATCTGAAGGGAGTTGTTGGAAGCTGCGGAACGGAAGGATGCCAGATGACCAGCCAGTGAAGTTTTTTTGTCTTATAAGGTAATGATTGAGGCAGTGGTAAGTTTTAATAGGTACAGATTGATTATAGGTGGATCTCTCTCTCTCTCTCTCTCTCTCTCTCTCTCTCTCTCTCAGAACACCTCCGTTAGATCGAGCACATTGGACGAGGAGGAAGATCCGGATTTATCGGATATTCAGGAGAGAATATTTTTCCTTAAGCGAATTAATTAGTGTGCGGCCAGTCTGATTAGGAGACAATTCTGCTTACTCATGCAAATTTTCTGGATTTTAATTATGCAAATGTCAAAAAATTAAGCCCAAGTTTGAGGCCCATTAAGACTGGTCCACTGGGTACATAGGATCTATTTTTAATGGTTGATGAAGATTTACCTTTAACGTCCTAAAGGTGCGTAGGGTCCGTTAACCTGTGGCTCAATGGGCCCTAAGTCAAGATAGGTCTTACTGGACCCCCAAAATATAATAGAAGACTCATGTATCCCTGTGGTGTTAAAGGAGTCCGGTTTATCCATGTTTCCGGTTTAGTGAAGTCCGGTTTAACAGGAATTTACTGTATTTCCCAAGTGTCAGATAAAGTATAGATGTCAACACCATATATATATCCAGCGTGTATTATTATATCTCTTATACACACGGTACAAAACATAACACAATATGGAAGTCCAGAGTCCCCCGCCCCCCTCCCCCACCTCCCTGTAATCAGACCCTGGTTTGTTTAGGTTTAGTTGGTATAGTTAGTAGTGGTTTATATAAAAGGATGGATGGTTTAGTCTCATCGTGCTTTGGTACCCGTCCCAGCCAGGCTTTATGAAGTGGTTAAGTAAGAAACATGAGGATATATTCGTCGCTGTAATGTTGATGATGATAGTTCGGTTTAATTGTATTCTGTATCAGGGAGATGAATGAGTTTGTTTGTGTGTTGATCCTAATTACTGTCCTCATAAATTAGGTACAATTAGAGTTATCACCTAAAAACAAAACCTGCCATGCAAACCTCACTCTTTATAAATATCTAGGTCTCCATGGTATACACACACACACACACACACACACACACACACACACACATGACAGTTTCAGGTTTTATATAGGACACAGAGAGAGGAAAAAATACTTGTGTGATATTATTGTACTTTTAAAACACAACACACAAAAAAAAACACTGGCATATTAAAGAGAATGGCGGGGGGTGGGGGGTGAGGGGTAAGGGTGTTAGGAGAGGTGGAAAGAAAGAGAGAGAAAGAGAGAAAGAGAAAGAACAATGTGGTTAATTTTAGACAAGAAAAACAGTGTGTTGCTATATCGTGCGGGAATGTGGAAATTAATGTTTGTAGAGAGAGAGCGAGCGAGAGAGAGAGAGAGAGAGAGAGAGAGAGAGAGAGAGAGAGAGAGTGTTATTGTGGCGCGGGTATACCCAGGTTATTGCGTGTGTCAAGCAATAGTACAATTTACCGCCGTGTGTTATGATGTCTTTAATGACGTTACTCTGAGTTGCATCCCGGGCCGTATGTCACCCTTGTTTCAATTAACTGCGGAGTCTGTTTTTTTTTGTTTTTACTTCTTTGGTGTGTGTGTGTGTGTGTGTGTGTGTGTGTGTGTGTGTGTGTGTGTGTACAGGAGTGTTGATTGTCTGATTCTTTTCCTACCTCTTGGAATCCAGTCGTGCTTCTGGCCCAAGAAAGATCAAATAATAATAATAATAATAATAATAATAATAATAATAATAATAAATTCTACTACACATTATTTGTATTTATAAAACAAAAACAAAATTATCCAATGTATTTTTGTTCCTTTCCATCATTTATTCATCTGATAGCTGGACATTTTCTTGGTATTTTTTCTTACGTCGTGGCAAATGCTCGATCGCTGCTGCCCCCTAGTGAGCCTTTCTGGTGATATTCCAAATCCATTATAGCTTCACTCCCTTCACCCTCACCCTCCCTCCCTTCCTTCACCCACCCTCCCTCTCCCTCCCTTCCTTCACCCTCCTTCCCTCCTTATAGTAATGTTTTGTACCGAGAGATCTTATCCTTCACCCCTCTACCATACATCTTTTCATGCTTCCTAGAGTCCTTCTTCCTAGATATTGGAGTCCTTTGTAGGATCTCTGTCATTTTTCCAATTCATTTACTGCCTATTGTATCCATATGACCAGCACTGACAGTAGACATAAGTTAAACATTTTCCCCCTTTTTTCAGATCAAGTCACAAGGTTAAGTGAGTCGGGTTTTTTTTGGGGGGGGGAGGAGGGAGGAGCTTCCATCTTTTTTTTTTAACTTTTCCTTTGACTTCGCCTGATTGGTTTTTATTAGTTTTCATCACTTGCACCTAAATATTTATATATTCCATCAAGTCTGCAAGTTTTAAATTGTTGATCGCTAAAGGCTGAGAGTTTGTACAGAACATGGTGAATATTTTTGGGAAAGAGTTTTGGATAAGGTAAATCATGATGCTGTCCCGTGTGTGTGTGTGTGTGTGTGTGTGTGTGTGTGTGTGTGTGTGTTTAACCTAACCTCATATAGGTAAAGTCTGGTTGTGTTAAAATAGCAAATGACGTCAGCACTATAACAGCAAGCAAGCAAGCAAGCAAGCATACCAGCGGATACAAACTCTGCCTGCGAGCAGATACCATGGCAACAGTAGATAAATTGTATCCCGATTTGCATGTTGATAAAAACAAGATTGTTGTAAATCCACAAACCCGTTCTCGGGTTATGAGGACAGACAGACAGACAGACAGCATTGGAAACAATACCCTCCTCTCAGTTACGGACAAGGTAATAAAGTCTCGTTGCTTATAGATGGTAAAAATATTAGTTTTTATAGTAATGTAAATAATAGTGGATATAAATACAACGTTTCTAATATATAAATGTCCAGAAAGATGAAAGTGTTTTTGTTATAGATAAATAGTAATAAAAATGTTTGGATGCTTATGAGAAATGGTTCAAGAGGCGATGTAGCAGCGAGGCTCAGGGACAGTGATATATAGAGGACACTGAACACAAGAAAGAAGTTGTTTGATTTAGGGATGTAGCCTCTGGCAGTCCTAGTATTACAATATTCTAGCTGTTTGCCAAAATCATCTAGGAGGAATAAAAGGAAGATGAATTGACAATGTGTGTGTGTGTGTGATGACTGTATATACTGTATGTAGCCGCTGGTGCATGTGCCTGCCTCCGTGCACACACACACACACACACACACACAAATCGGATATACAAAACTACAGTAGGCTACACCAGCGCCCTATCTCGACAGAGGATCCCCACACAGGTGAATGTATAGCAACAAAAACACCCCGAGGATTCAGGGGTATTACAGGCGGCGACAAGATGTATGGTTGGGTGGCAATAGAGACCGTTTAGATGACTGCGATTACAGAAATAGGGGAAGAGCATGGGGAAAATTTACGGGCTCACATAAAAGTCCAGATCAGACATTTGGCGTAAAGAATGGGAGTTGAAAAATAATTGGACACAAGAAAAATAATGTATGGCGCAAATAACGGCCCGGAATTAGCATGTGCTTGGCGTAGAGATATCAGGGTTACGTCTTAGGGATATAGAGTATGTGTTTATGCCAGACGACGCGCGCATCTTTGAGTGTTTAAGACGGTGTTATGAAGTGAGATGGAATTTCAAGTGTAATATTTCCCAGTAAATGTAAAATTATTTCCCTCTTCCCTGTTTCTTTCTCTCTTTTTTCTCTCTCCTCCTTTTTATCATTTTCTATCTTACCCCTCCTTCTTTTCTTCTTCCCTCAGTTATCCCTATGTTCCTCTCACCACTCCATTCTCACCTCACTCTCCCTGTTTTTCCTGTTGTCTCCGCTTCGTGCACTGGAGATTTTCACTGGAGATTCGGCATTCATGTGGACCACCTGGGCCTTCCTGGCACTATGGAGAGAGAGAGAGAGAGAGAGAGAGAGAGAGAGAGAGAGAGAGAGAGAGAGAGTTCAGTTAACACCCACAACGCGAGAAGGATAGCGTCCATTAGTTAACAGTTTCTTTAATCAATATTTCAACCAGTGAAGAATCTTGCTGTCTGTATGTCTGGATACCTATATATATATATATATCTATCTACGGACATATCAATCAGTACCTGTCTGTATTTTCTTTCCTGTTCGCTTATTCCTTTCTTGTATTCTTTTTTTTTCTTCGTCTCTGTTAAGGAGGAAGTGTGTAGGGATGGGACCCAGGTGCGGCTCTTCCATGCGTTATTTTGATCACATCTCCGGCGGCCAGAGAGAGAGTAGGGGTGGGGGGGTGGGTGGGTGCGGGAAGGGAGGGAGAGAATAGTGAGAGAAGGAGGGAGGGAGAGAGAAGATTGAAGGAAGAAGTGAGGGAGAGAGAGGGAGAATACTGAAGGAAGATGGAAGGGAGAGAAAGAGGGAGAATAGTAAGAGAAGGAGGAAGTAAAAGAGAGGGTGAAAATAGGAAGGCCAGGATTGAGAATATTGAGAGAAGCAAGGAGAAAATAAAGAGTGAGAAGAAAGAGAGAGGAAGGGGAAGAGAGAAAAAGAAAGAAGAAGTACTGTAAAATAAATAGGAAAGGGAGAGAAGTGGGAGAGAAGCTTCGGAAAAAAGTGGGAGATGTGATATTAGAAAAAAGAGGGAGAAAAGAAGGAAGAGTGAGAGGGAGAGGGGGAGATAGGGTGATATAACTGAAACCAGGATAGAGAGAGTGTGAGAGCCGGAGGTAACACACACACACACACACACACACACACACCGGAATTAAAACATAATTATCTATGTAAACTAGAGCTTTAAAGCATTTCCCTTTAGTAGTTATATATGTTAGATAAATATTAATGTTTACTAAGTTAGATTAGAGTAAAAAAAATACGCACATCAGTTGTGATAATTATATGTGTATTTTCCAGAATCTTTTGTGGACAACTGCAGAACGAGGGGAGGGTAAGGGTAGGGGGGGGGGTGGAATCGGGTTATCTCTCCCTCCTGATTTTGTGTAAACCGTATCTAGGGGGGTGATAGAGGGGTCAGATCGAGGTCAAAGGGTCACGGTACTATATGGCTTTCCCTAATATAACCTAACCCTCCCCTAATATAACCTAACCCTCCCCTAATATAACCTAACACCTCCCCTAATATAACCTAACCCTCCTCTAATATAACCTAACCCTCCCTAACCCTCCCCTAATATAACCTAACCCTCCCCTAATATATAACCTACCCTCCTCCCTACTCCTATAACCTACTAACCCCTCCTCCCTACCCCCCTAACCCCTCCTCCCTATACAACCCACCCTATAATATACTCTCCCCTAATAACCTAACCCTCCCCTAATATAACCTAACCTAACCTAACTTAACCTAACCCTAATATTATGTAGATGATCCAACAAAACTTGACCCAAAGCCGTAGTATTAAAATGAAAATTCGAGGATTCAGGATCAGGTCGCGTCCGTAAATTAGTGGGGACCGATTTTTGGTGTCGTACTTCTTCCCAGACATCCATTCTTCCTTCTCCTCCTTCTTTATCGTGACCGAGACTATGTACGACTATGTCTCTCTCAAGTGTGGCATCTCTCTCTCTCTCTCTCTCTCTCATCCTCTTTTATTTATATCTTTATTCTCCTTTTCTCTATCGTACTCCTCTCCTCTCCTCTCACCCCCTCCCCCCTTTATCTCATTAGTACCCGCCTCACCGGAGATTGTGGTTGGGGAAGGTATCATAGAGACTCTGGTCCTATTAAATCCCCTATTTAGTAGGATTACGGGCCCCCCTAAACCCGCAAATCTACTCCGTAAATCCTCTTCCCTCCTCTCTCCCTCCTCCCCCCTCTTCCTTCCCTCCGCCCCTTCCCCGCCCAGGACAAGAGCCGGTCGAGCCACCTGCCGCCCCAGAGGGAAACGAAGGTGAAGTCTCGTGATTGGTTCTTCTCATTTTCTCTATCGTCCTGAATTACGTTTTCTGTTGTTTTCATCGTAGTCTCTCTCTCTCTCTCTCTCTCTCTCTCTCTCTCTCTCTCTCGTAAACACACACACACACACACACACACATATCCGATGGCTTATTCTTGGTCTCCTTTGTTCTGTTGACTTCTGTCGGGAAATCTCTCGTGCCACTGTCACTTCTCCCCAGCACCAGTACTGACACACAACTCGCTGCGAGAAATGCCTCCGTCTCTGTTGGTCTGGTTACAGGAATGTCACTAGTTCTCTCTCTCTCTCTCTCTCTCTCTGACCGACTGACTTTGCGAGGGATCAGAGGCTTGACATGGCTGGAGTCTGGTATGACAGCCTGCTCGACCGTCAGCGGATTTGGTACAAAGGTTCTGGCTGCTGCGCTTCCAGTAGTCATGGGGTGTATACTATACCTTATGAATAAATGTTCCTCCAGATCTATAATATTTTGAAGTCTATTGTTTGTTTGTTTTCTGTTATTTCTTAAGTACTGGATTGTTGTATCTACTCATAGTATGTGAGTTGAGTTCAGTAGAATTTCAAGAGTTCGGTATATTTGAGTTGACGTGAGGTTGTGTTGTGGAGTACCTGTTCGTCGTCCAGAATCTCGGTAGGAAACCAGAACGGGTCTTGAGGCGATATCGGGGTTAATGGCCTGGGTTTTTTTTTTTCCCTTTCCTTTATTTTTACGAGAAAGCTCTACCCTCACGGAGAACTGTTTGTCTCCCTGCAGTGACTGGTAGAGTGGTCTTATACAGGAAGCTGTCTTAATGGATAAGGGCCCCACTTTAGGAACGAGAACGAGCTGTGTGTGTGTGAGTGTGTGTGTGTGTCTGACTTGGGAGATGGAGAGCTATTTACCTCAAATGTATGTCGTCCAGCCAATCCAACTCTTAAACAATGCTGCTGTAGGTCGGTGATAACTCACTCCCTCTATACAAACATTTAATGGGCTTCTGCTGGATGGAGGTTTGGCGAAGTTGTTTTTACCAGAACGCCAGGCGAACGATTGCCTATTTTCGATGTACAAATGACCCATCACTGTATATACTGTTCCATCCCTGTTAAAGGTGAGGTATTGTGTTAAGACTGAAGGCTGATATACGCTTGAAATCTCTTGACATTTGTCGATTATTCCTGTATTGTATCTGTGATGACATGTACTGCTTCACACAAGGATATTATTTCATCTGATTGGAATGTGTGTTTAACCAGTTATTATACGTGAAAGGTATTATACAGTAGATTGTAGACCTGTGACATCTACATTATTCATCACATCACATCTACACAATTCCGGTATAATATTAAAATAATTCTACAGTCTTGCGCCGTAGTTTGTAGAAATAGATTATATAAAACCAAGACGACATTCAGACCATTAGCTTGATAGAGTGGATAATTATCGCGAGTCTGTTGCGTCCCTTTCATACACTTTATATCTGGTTCTGAGATGACGGGTGTGAGGTGATGATTCTGAGATGGTCAGTATGGACCACCACTTAGCTATTGTTTCTTTTATCCAAAGTTAGAAATTTGATGAATGTTATTTCAAAGAGTTTATAATCATCTGAAAACTTTGAGTGATGCTTCCAGATGTGTTTCGAGGTAGAGTAAATTCATACGTATTTTTAATTGGTTCATATGTGGTGCTGGAGCGAAAGTACCAGTTATCATTAGAAGCTCTTTACCTGGAACACTTCGGTGATACATTGTTGTCACTGCCTGGAGCTCTGGCTGACGGTATAATGATCGCCTTCATTATCTTCCTTGACACAGTGTCTGGCCTGGAGGACCCTGGGTGTGAGGTTACTAGTTTGAGGCCTGCACCGCCGCCACGACTCACAGGCAAAGGATTTCTCTTATCATTTACTTCTTTGTTTTGTCATTATGTTTCTGATGTCAGCCAGATGACCTTCAGTGATACGGTGTTAATATTCCTCTCTGGTGTAAGAAAGTGATCTATGACCATCCCACCTTAAGGAAGATTATTATTATTATTATTATTATTATTATTATTATTATTATTATTATTATTATTCCTCACTTTCACTGATGCGTCCCCTCAAGGTGTGTGGGTATCCTCGTTAAGTCTTGCCTTTGTTAACGCCCGCCAGGTAACGAAGGGGTACAGCTGCGTTTACATCGTCTCATTTGACCTCTGGAGATTTTACGGTAGGAAAGACGAGAGGTAGGAGAGTGGGAGAGGAGAGAGGGGAGGAGAAGAATCAGTATAAAGGTCAGGAGTGGGGGAAGGGGGAGGGAGGAGAGACTGAAGAGGGAATCAGGTAAGAGATAAAGAAGAGAAAGAAAATGGTAATGAGAGTGGGGAAGGATGAGAGATAGAAGACGAGAGAGGGAGGAAGGAGTCGTGAAGGAGAAGAGGATGAAATAGAAGGACGGAATAAAAGAAGTGGAAGCGCGACCCATAAACTTGACTGCCACTTCACTTGGGGTTCTTGGGTAACAGCTAGTTTGGTCCCTTATAACCTAAGACTCTCGGACGTCTTTTGAACATCTTAATCACCATTTTCACGTCAACAGCGTAAACGTAAATAGCGTTGTTTACGTTCTGGAACCATGTCTTCACTTCCAACACATATTCAGACAATGACACAAGGCCAGTGTATTCATAGATGGAAAATAATTATCATGAACAAGTCTTATCTTTAGAAAGAGTGTAAAATTCTGTTGACATTTCAGCTCGTGTTTGTCACAGTCGAGTTCAAGAGTTTGGTTGACTGTTGATTTAGTAAGCTATGTGTGGGTGGCCCTCATATGTTGTTAGCTTGAGGCTGTGTTGAACTTATACAAAGCTGACCGGTGACACACCATCTGGCTTCTATATTCAGAAATAAACGTAGGAATAATGACGTAAAAAATATATATATATATGGTGTTTCTACATATATTTCCATGTGATGACAGTAATAAACACTGTTTCTTAACCGAGATATGATTAGTTAAGGTCACGATTTGTAAACTGAAGGAATGTGTGATTAACCGAGGAATGACTTAAAGTGATGTACAAAGACGGACAGACAGACAGAGAATTAAAAATGAACCCAGTAAAAAAATTCCAGTCACAATAAAACGAGAAACGAACCAGAATAAGACGTGTATAATAACTCATAAAAAGGGTAAATATATTTTTTCATCCAGGTGGTAAGACTTTGGTGGTGGTCCGTTCATGTTCTTCCTGTGGTTAATATTCTGGGTGTTATTTACCGCGAAATTTGGTTTGCGTGTCTGTGGTCAGGCGTGGCAGAGGCTCAGGGAGAAGTAGGAAGGGTGGAGAGCGGAGGGTATAAGGGAGACAGGGAGGAGATAAAATGAATTAGAAGTAGGGAAAAAGGATGATGATTAAAGGAAGTGGTGTAAGAGAGATAAGATGAGATAAAGGGAGTATTTTAAAGGGAGACAGGGAGGAGATAAAAGGAACTGTTAATACGATCAGAGAGAGAGAGAGAGAGAGAGACTGAACCGAATACAGATATTAAAAGAAAGTCAAAACCAGAGATAGATAAAGAAAGTGAGAAAAAAGAGCCAGTTAGAATGAAAATGAAAACGAGAGAGAGAGAGAGAGAAAGCCAGGGTGAAAGCGAGGTGGTTGGCCAACTATTAACGCGGAGGTCGGGACACTGATGAATCGCAGCTATTTTTACGGTGATGTAAATATATGTGGTGTGTGTGTGTGTGTGTGTGTGTGTGTGTGTGTGTGTGTGTGTGAAATATGGAAAAGAAGGTCGTTTCCTCACGTCTATGGCACCAGGTTTTTATGGGAGAGAGAAGGGGAGGGTAAAGGGTAGAGAGGAAGGGAATGGGAAGGGAAAAGGGGTTGCGAGAATGAGGGAAGTGTGGAAAGGAGGAGAGGGAGTGGGGAAGAGAGGGCGAGTTTAAAGAGGAAGGTGAAGGAAGGAGAGGAAAGGAAGGGGGTAAGGAGGTTTGAGGAGGGAGGAAAGATGAGAAGGCGGGGGAGAAGAGAGTGAAAAAAAGGGAAAAGGAAGAAGAAGAATGGGAAAGGAAGGGAGGAAGACAAGACATAAGAAGGAGGAGAGGGGAGAAAGAAGAAGAAGAAGGTGAAGAACAGGAAAAAATAAGAAGCAGGCGAAAAGAAGAAGAAAAGGAAAGAAGGAGGAGTGTACATAAAGAAGAAGAGAAACGACATATATGATAAGAGAAAGAAGGAAGGAAGGAGGAAGGAAGAAAGATGAGAAATGACCAAAAGCCTCACTTGTTCAGCACATTGCTCACAAGGGGGTAAAACACTTGTTGTGTCTCGGGTAAACAATGATAGATTGCAGTTCTTATTACCTTGGGAGAGTTTAGCGAACATTACGGCAGACTGAAATGAGGCTCTACGGTATTACGGAAAAGTCTGAAATTACCGAGAGTGACGGACTTTTATTTACTATAATAAGGGAACGTCTGAAGTATAAATTGGTAAGTGTCTGAAATACTAGTCGAAGATTTTTAACATTCTCTCTCTCTCTCTCTCTCTCTCTCTCTCTCTCTCTCTCTCTCTCTGACCTTGACTAGCTATGGCTGTCTGTTTATTGAACCACAGCACCAAACCAATTACTCGGTTTTCATAGTGACTCTTCCTGTCCAAAACATTATGAACCAGTCATTAAGGTATTTAAAATGATGTGATGGCAGTGTGACACGCGACCTATCGGGTGACAACACCAAACTATTTCCTGTGACGTGAAATACCAAATCATTTCTTGTTACATGAAAAACAAAAGAAAATTATTACCAAATGTTTATAAAAAAATATACAATACAGTTCCTCCTCTTCCCGCGCCATTGTGAATTTTAACTCCCAAATAAATAACTCACTTTACCGTTAATCTCACTCTGGTCTCCTTACTGTATAAGAGAGAAAATATTACAATAAATTAATTAATTACTTTTTCAACTTGTTGTTATATGAGTAAATTAACTAAATATAAACAATAATGATGTGTGAACAACCACAGTGAACACCAATTAACGAAATAATCCCCAAAATCATTATATAATGTTTTTTTAAGTAGCAGTGGACAGTATTATTTATATTGTTCTTTATGAAGGAATATGTCGCCATTAACTTAACAACACCTGATAAACTGTGATAAAAATAAAGATAAAGCGACTAATGGGCTTGACCTGGTGACGGCAGGTCCCCTGTGGCCGACCCCACTGCCTGGCTGCGACTTATCCTGACTAAGGAAGAAGCCAGCGTATATATGTACCTCTAGTAGTGACGTCACACTATAAAGGTAATATTAGTGAGGTAACACACACCATTATGTCCGCCACCTGAGGACATTACCAGAGTCAACCCTTCAGGCTTCCTCCTCTATAATGCTCTGATAAATTCACCTAACCTAACCTAACCTAACCTAACCTAACGTAATGTAACTCTTGTATTATGAACATTTTGTAAACAACTTGCTACTCCATAATGTAACAGAAAATTTATTACTTATTTTTATGCAATTTGTGTATAACTTACCTTTAATATATCGACAACCTGTAATAATTTAGAAAATAGATAAGGTATAATTAATAATATAGGTATTTCTTAGGTTTAATATATCAACGTTTATGATACTTATAGACCTGTTATGTCGACTCCGTGTGATATCTTGATATAGTGACACCCTTGATATATCGACTACGTGTCATATTTACCTTGATATAACGAAATGTGTTAAAACATCCTCGGTAAAACGGATATTTAAGTTTAATATATTTTTCCCATATAATTTATACACTCAATATTTTCCCTTACTATTAACCCCGTGTAACACCCTTAAGATAGCTACCCCGTGTTATCGCTATAGCCCTTACACTCTGACCTCCCTAGAATGCGCCAGGCTCTTGCACACGATTTCCTGTTTATCGCAGCAGAGTCGCCGGGAATCTCACGAAAAGAGACAACCCTGATTTCCAGACGAGGCCAAATATCTAATACTTTTCTGCTCAGGACGGTCAAAGTATCTAAACTTTGGTGCTGGCGACTGTCGGAATAACTCAGCGTGATAGTATAAAAGATCTCGATGTCTCTGACGGGTGTCTCGGGAATGTATAAAAGGTGATATATCTCGCTCCTCACGCCGGGTGTAAAAGTCTTCTTCTGTGCGAAAAACAAAACTGGAGATCCGGGAAGATGTCTCAGGCGAGTGTTGAGATGCGATCCCCTCTGTTTTTGTTGTTGCCATGGGGAGGGAAGGTGTTGCTTATGTTGCTCTCTCTCTCTCTCTCTCTCTCTCTCTGGCTATGGTTGAGGCACTATGATGCGTCTTGTCTCGTTCCGTCCATTCTCTCTACCTTGGTTTCATTCCTCTTTCAAAACCAATTTCCAACAAAGTCAACCAAGAATTGATCAGGTAACGTTAGGGTGGTTAATCTACAGGTGAAATAAATTGGCGTGTTTAACCTTCAGGTGATTTATGTAAACATTATTAATATTATCAGTCATGCCAGGGAAGATAAAGTAATTGAGATGAATAAGGGGAGATAAAGGGAGGCTGGAGGATACTACAAGGGCATTTTTGGCATATCCTGAGAAGATCGGACAAATCGCCACCTGCACTGGATAACCATTACCCCCAGCAACACGATCCCCAGTTACTGCTAAACAGACAGAGGCAAATAGCGTAAAGAAATCGAACCTAGACATACTCAATTGCGAGGCGAAAACACTCACACACTCACTCATTCACTCACTCAACTCACTCACTCACACACTCACTCATTCACTCACTCAACTCACTCACTCACTCACTCACTCACTCTACAGGTTTTATATGTAAGCTGTGTTTGATACGTGTCGAGGGAGTAAGAGAGAGTGGCAATAAGTTAGCACAGTCTGCTGGTGAGTGTGAAGGGAGACTAATGTAGGTAACTTGTTTGCTTGTAAATTGCTTAATGGTATTGCTTGGACACATCGGTTTCAGGGCTACATTGATATAAATACTGTATATGATTAATTCACTTTCTTTCCTGTTGCTGTCTGCTTTCTTGTTACTTTCTACGCTTTCTCTCCTGTTGCTTTACACTTTCTCTCCTGTTGCTTTACGCTTTCTCTCCTGTTGCTTTACGCTTTCTCTCCTGTTGCTTTACACTTTCTCTCCTGTTGTTATACGCTTTCTCTCCTGTTGCTTTACACTTTCTCTCCTGTTGTTATACGCTTTCTCTCCTGTTGCTTTAAGCTTTCTCTCCTGTTGTTATACGCTTTCTCTCCTGTTGCTTTACACTTTCTCTCCTGTTGTTATACGCTTTCTCTCCTGTTGCTTTACACTTTCTCTCCTGTTGCTTTACTTTTTCTCTCCTGTTGCTTTACACTTTCTCTCCTGTTGCTTTACACTTTCTCTCCTGTTGTTATACGCTTTCTCTCCTGTTGCTTTACACTTTCTCTCCTGTTGCTTTACACTTTCTCTCCTGTTGCTTTACACTTTCTCTCCCGTTGCTTTACAATTTCTCTCCTGTTGCTTTCTATACAAAATAACCTTTAGACTTAGTTGATGCCATGTGATATAGCAAGAAACATTAGGTCTATTTTGTGATTAATTTATTCTCTTTGTGTATCGAGTTTGGCCAAAAAAGAGAAACAAGTTTATTTTTCTAACTAACGATCCTGTCGATACCTCTCTCGGCTCTGCTTAAGGGAGTGTGTTGATTTAACCCACGAAATAAATTCCCTCAATCAATCTTTTAAAGAGTTGAGTGATTCGTTCACACTCGGTGAAGCAAGTGAAACAGGTGAAGCAGTTTCATCATTCTGAGTTGTTCGTGACAGTCACTTTATTGTTCACCTTCAGTACAATACAGGTTTTAGGTTCTTTCAGTTTGAGTCATTATATTGTAGGTTAGGTTAGGTTAATTCCAATTAAGTCATAACCCAGGTCAGGTAAGGTTGAGTTATCATGGATCAGATAGAATGTAGTCAGATAAGGTTAATTTAGGTCAGACTAGGGTAAGTTAGGTCAGGTGAATATAAGTCAGGTCATGCTTGTTTAGGTAAAGATAAATTAGGTCAAGTTAAGTCAGAAGAGGATAAATTAGGTCAAGTTCAGTCAGATAAGGATAAATTAGGTCAAGTTAAAGTCAGATGAGAATACATTAGGTCAAGTTCAGTCAGATGAGGACAAATTAGGTCAAGTTAAAGTCAGATGAGAATACATTAGGTCAAGTTCAGTCAGATGAGGACAAATTAGGTCAAGATAGGTCAGGTAGGTTTAGGTAAGGGGGTAATTAGAGCCCAAGATGTCTCTTTTTTAATACTTTTTTCTCTCAGCTGGAGCTCTGTGTCACAACAAATGGCTCAATTCTCCTCACCTTCCTCTTGATTAGCTCTTTTGTTCCTGCCAGATGGTTGTGATTAATGTGTGTGGGGGGGGCAGTACTACTCTCACCGCCACTCGCTACCACTCTGTGAAAAACAACATTGTTTGTGTGTGGTCAACGATACCCAGTGGAAATATTGGAGCTTTCTCTTACTACTCTGGGTAAGCGAGAGAGAGAGAGAGAGAGAGAGAGAGAGTACTGTAGAGGTTAAACATAGCGGTAAGAAGAGGTGCAAGAGTAACAAACAGGAAGGAGAGAGAGGAAGGGACAGGGACAGATAAACGAAGAAGGAATGGAAGACACAGACAAACAGACAGACAGACAGACAGACAGACAGAGGATAGGAAACGAAATAGGAGAAATGGCAAATGAGAATATAGTTACACTGGTAAATAAATAAATTACTAACACACATAGATAGATATAGTGTCTGACAGGTAGAAATATGTTAATCACAGGTGAGTCCATAGATTGATAGATGACTGGATAGCTGGATAAATAGATGGATGGTTGGGATGAGATAGATAGGAAGGTGGATAGATAAACGAATGGATGGATGGATGGATGGATAAGTGGGTGGATAGACTTCTCATTCTTTCCACCTCTTCTCCAACCCTCACCACTTTCCTCTCAATCTTCCTCCACCTCCCCCACCTACTGTGTCTCTTCCCTCCTCCCTAGAATATCTTGACAGCTTTCTCGCCCTCCTGTGACCTAGCAACAAGCCCACCCACCTTCACCCACACCCTCCTTCCCTCTCTCTCACGTGACTCATAAACACACACACACACACATATACACATACTTATATACGTACCTGTGTGTGTGTGTGTGTATGTGTAAGATAAACTATGTACCAGCTAATTGGGTGGTGTAACGGGGAAATATATGGTGTGTTTTTTTTTATCCAATCCAGGAAGTGAGGTCAACATTTTATTCAATTTTCTTTTCTTCTCGTAATGAATTAGTTAAGTTTATGCCATAGTACCTCGGGTTAGGCTTAATACTCTACACTATGGATAAAATAGATGGATTTGCATAATTATGGTATGTAATGAAAGTGAATGTGATGCTTATACATTTAAATAGTTGTGTGTGAATGAAAAAAACAGCTTAAACGACAAGAAAAAATTTAAAGAAGTATGAATGAAGATGAATGATAAACTTCACTTACATGGAATTGACATGAAATAAGGGTTGAAATGATAATGAATGACGTGTATTAATAGAGAGAGTGAATGGAATGAAGGTGAAGGGGGGTGGTGGTGTGTGGGTGATGATGGATTGAATTTCATCGGCACAATGACCATGGAAACAGCAATGAGAGAGAGAGAGAGAGAGAGAGAGAGAGAGAGAGAGAGAGTAAGCTGAAAGGTGATAAGGGGGAAGTGAGGGATTGGTGATTTGTCGTTTTGTGTCATAGAGATAAATAGAACAGTGATCTACCAACCCTATAATACAGCTTATCTTCTCGTGGAAACAGTGCTAGCCCTTCCTTGTACCTGGATCAAGAGTCAACTGAAGAGAACACAAGAACAACATTAGGTTTTATAGCTCAATAAAGAATAAATCTACCTGTACAGTGTTTTAATTTATCACAGTGACATTCAAGGATTCAAGTTGGATGTATGATTATTAGGTAACGTCACTGAGAATCGGAAAGTTATCAGTTGTTAGTTTATTTACATCGGTATGGGATGAAGTCATTGAGCTGGGTATACTGTATATGAGTACTGAAATATCGTTGGGGTGATAATTTCAGCAGCATAGTTGACGTCATTATTTTAGTACAGAGCAGCATAGTTGACGTCACCATCAGTGCCAGGAACAGCACAGTTGACGTCATCAGAGCAGCATGGCCCACAATCACCAGAGCAGCGCCTTGTGTTGCCAACAATGCCCCAGCCGACGATAATAGCGGGAAGGGCCGTAATTCCCAGCTATATATTTATTTTACGGGTCGCTGTGGCCATTAAAAAGCAGTTTCACTTTAATTTAGTTACTAATTTAGTGCTGGAAATTTGCATCTGCCGGACTGTGAAATGTTTCAGCCCAGCCAGAGTCTTGTTTATGTGCCGGCGGTGTAAGTGTTTTTGTGGTGGATGGCAACGATATTTTTGAGTGCTCGTGGCTGATTGGCTTAACGGAAGGTGGGTGAGCTGATGATTGGCTAGACAGGATGAGATTAACTGATTGGCTGAGCCGTGGTGTGTGTGTGTGTGATGAGGATTGGCTGAGAGAGAATGTGAACTGTTGATTGGATGAGAGGAATGTGAGTTGCTGATTGGCTGTATTGAGCTGAGTCTGCATGAAAGCTCTCGACTAATTGGATACGTGGAATCTGAATCTTCGCTGAGTAAAATGTGACGAGAGAGACTAAATCTTTAAACGAGAAAATACCGCTGATATACTACGCAAAACATGACCTATTTACTGGCTAAACCTTTTAAAGCAGTTAGGCCTTAAACACACGATTAAATGTAAAAGAAAACGGAATAATACTTGAAATTTCGATGTCAACTGAGAGTCCTTATTAAATTAGCTGTTAGTTAACCAAAATACCATGACTGTTTGCTGTTTTAGAAGGTCGTGTTATCAGTTATTGATTGTACATGTTTCAAGTGGAGAGTGTAATATCTCGCGGCCGTAGTTTGTTTATGTGGGGAATCGTGCCGTTGATGCTCTCGGATATACCATCGAGGTCTTCAACAATCAGTGGCCGCCCGGGTCTCCATTGCACCCACCTACTGTGAGGAGATTCTCTCTCTCTCTCTCTCTCTCTCTCTCTCTCTCTCTCTCTCTCTCTCTCTCTCTAGCATCTTTACACTATATACCCAAACACTTTTTTTTCTAATATTTTCTTCAGTATTTCTCAGAACGTCCATCTCTATTGTTCCCAGCCTTCAGTATACGGCTACTCCTTCACCCAGTCTCCTCACACACACACACACACACACACACACACACACACACACACACACGCTTTAGTCTTATAGTCTTCTTCCTGTTACTCTCTCACCTTGTGTTTCTTCTTTACACTGTATTACTTTGTGAATAATTTCCGCCTCGCAATGTATTTTCTTCGTTTGCCATTGTCGTCTGTGTTAAACATTGCTCCTTAAGCTAATTTAACCTAACCTAAAGTAACCTATCCTATACTAACCTATCCTATACTAACCTATCCTATACTAACCTATCCTATACAAACCTAACCTAACCTAACTTAGCCTAACCTAACCAGACCACCTTGCTGTTTCTCGTTGGGTGAAAAGTCTCCTCCACACACTTTCACTATCTGGTATTTTCACACAGTCTAGAGAGGCAGACATTAAATCAGCGTGTCCTGCATCGCCCCAAAAAATTTTCCATGTTGTTTCGGCTATCGTATAAGTATATAAAACGATAACTGGTTAAACTGTACTAAAGAAGGAAGAATGGAAGAGAATAAATGCCTCGAGAACCATGGGATTTTTTCTTTTATTGCGCGTACATAAGTCGTAATGGGGGAAGCTTGAAAAGAAAATGGGATGTGAGGTGAGACTTTTTTATTATTATGTTTTATTTACGAACCTTACAGATACGAAGGAATGGTTGTGTGTAAGAGCTGAGGAGGAGAAGGAGAGAAGGAAAAAAGTTACAAATAAATTGTTTTTTCGTTATTTTCTCAATATGGTGTTTATTAATCTCGACATGGTGGGACTTGATTCTTGTACAGTGTCGAGTGTTCTTATGTGGAGGCTTAAGGGTTAGATGTTAAATACGTAAGGTTAAAGTTAATTATACATCTCTTTATTCACCTATTTGCCCCGACAATCCTCCATTCACCTGAGATAGAACCATGATCCTTGGGTAACGGGTTTAGTCTCTCACTCCTCCTCCACGGCACCTCCTGTAAGTTGATGCCAATTCCCTTACACAACTAGCTATTAGGCGTTCGTCTGAGGTTGAGAGCCGCTTCTGTCTGATCACAGATGCGACTATCTGAATTCTGATTGGCTCTTCCATCTTCAATAGGTGTATCTATATTATAATAGGCTTCTTGATTAATGATGCAAATACGTAGATCCTGATTGACTATTTGATCTCGTTGGGAAGTTCCTGGGCGCTGGGAGATAGACTCGGCCCTGTGTAGGAGTTGGTTAGGCTAAGAAGTCCATCACGGGTTGAGAGGTGGCACTATACCTGTGTACATGTTTGTAAAGTAAATGTTTGTAGTGTGTCGAGGCGTGCAAGACACCAGGCATGTTAGGGAGGCTATTCATCTCCCAGACATGCCTCAATATTTGTACAGGTTTAAGTTCAAGTGTTCAAAAGATACCATGGCTCTGAACATTTAGGTCTATAGACATACTGCAAAGTCTTCCTCGTAATGTGCTTCGTTCAGTGTGCTTCGTGCTGACCCTTGTGTTCAGTGTGCTCAGTGGTGACCCTTGTGTTCAATGATTCGTCAACAAAATCTCTCAAAGAATAGAGAACCTTTACCTTCTGAGCGCCATTGTTTGTGCTAAAGGATTCAGTTCTCTGGAAATTTGTATCTTTCCTGTGCGAGAGGAACATTTTGCATTGAAATTCAGATTTGTATTTATTTTTTAGTTTTTTTTACAGACAAAGTCAATTATGTTGCCAAGTAATACAAGTCTTTTATGAATTTTGGACACACACACACACGCACGCATAAGAGAGGGATAGAGAGAGTTAGTCAGATACATACACGTAATTGCAAATATACATTCATGCAAGAAGTACATAAGGCACAAAATCATCTAAAATTAAGTACATATACAAATTCTCAAGAGGTAGTTAATCATTTTTTCAGTCAGTCAGTCAGGATTAGCGTTCATATAGCTCGCTGACGCAACTAAAAGACCTATGTTCGAGGTTTGTTCCACTTGGCTGCACGCGGGAGTACCTGAACTCTTTTGTTGTATGTTTCCCTCCTGAACAAAAGAGTTTACAGACAAATCACCGACAGCCAGAAAGAAGTTACTGGTTATGTGAAAACTATTTGCAATCTGCTGTACTCTGGACAAAGCTCTAGCTGCTCGGGAAAAAAAATGCCCGTTTTTTTCTTTCCACACTTTCTCTCTCTCTCTGTAAACAAAAGCCTGGAGGCTGTAGGTAGTGAACATGTTACACAGGACATACACACAGAGGTTCTCGTTCAGCCTTGTATAGTGATTTGTTGCGGCGGCGACTGATGTTGAAAAATAACTTGGCATGGAGGACACTCAAGAACCAACACATCTCACATCTGTCTCTTGACCGAAGGAGAACATCCTCACCATCTGAGGTACAGTCACCCACAAGAGTCCATTCACCTGTCCCTCTGAACCACGAACCCAGAGATTCAGATTCGTGAATCCGAAGCATTTATGGGGCTAATAATGCATCAGTTTCTTCTGCTTCGGGTTCACGAGTTTGATTCCTGGGGTTCATGGTTCAGGGGGACAGGTTAATGGACTTTTGTGGGTGATTACATCTTACACCAAGTCACTTTTGAAACTGGAGGGACTATACCATCTACTAACGTCTTCCCGTTATCATAATCAATCGCTTGTTTTACACCAACGTACATCATCCTCACCCCTCCCATACACAACTCATTATACTGTACACTGAAGAGGCATGAATAATATCTATTCTGTTAATATATCCAATAGAAACTGACAACCTCTTCATTTTAGTTGGTTTTTGTTGTAATGTGTGAATTTGTGACTCCTTTTGACAAGACTCAATTTATAACTCTTCATATTATTTATTAAGTTACTTTTATTTCTATATGTATTACAAGTCTCATATTAAAGAACTCATTGGTAAGAAGTATCAAAACCAATTATCTCTCGTTTTATCTTATTTTTCAGGCTCGACCTCAGTTATGTCCATCTCATATTAACACAACTGTGAGAGAACATGACCCAGTGAGGCGGACATGGTCAACCAACCATCTCCTGGCCATGTGTGTAATCCCAACACGTTGATATGAGGTAAGTGACCAATCCTCGACGCTGTGTTCTTACCGAGATTGAACCCGATAATGCCTCCTATTGGGCCTTGTGTCGTAATTAATAGCTCCCCCTTGTATCCTGACATGTTTCTCGCCGTACAAAGATATACGCTGTTTAATTCTCTGAACGATGAAATGTATAGTGTTGGGGGTGTTTGTGTAGTACTTGGGGTGTGTAGCTTCTAATGGCAACACGTAATGGAGGTAGTGTGTTGATCAGCAAGTAATATTGATATGGTTTATATTTAAGAGACGACGAAATGTATGTGTTAAAACTGAGACGAGTGTGTGTCTATGGGGAGCTGAGTCGGAGTCTCTCTCTCTCTCTCTCTCTCTCTCTCTCTCTCTCTCTCTCTCTCTCTCTCACACACAGAATGATTCAAGAAGCAGATAAAAATACTAAAATTTTGTTCATTTTTTTTTGTTTTTTTTAGATAATACACATTCTTCTCTCCCTGTTTTTACTGTATAATTAAATAACCACAAACACTCGCTGATAGAAGAGTTTTTACATAAGTCACTCAACACAATACGTGATCTCCAGTCAGTGAAAAACCATCGTGTGTGTTTTGTATTCTCCCAAACACCGTCAACACATCCTCTCACTCAATCTGATCCTGTGTGAACGTCTCCCAGCACCACAAATAATAAAACACGTCTCAGCCACCACTTGGAAGTTTCAGTCAGTGTGAAGGTGACTTGAATCATAACAAACTCTCTGAAACTCCTAACTTTTGTGTGTGTTGAATGGTAACTTATTCGTGGGGAGAGAGAGAGAGAGAGAGAGAGAGAGAGAGAGAGAGAGAGAGAGAGAGAGAGAGAGAGAGAGAGAGAGGGGGGCAACTCGATGGTAAACAGTTACTATTTCCCGACAACAGCCAACAATATGAGTCACAGACGGTGGTTGTTCTTTGTTCACAGGGTCATTAAGAACACCTCAGCCTAACAGGTATCGCTTGGTGTCAATTTCACTCAAGCTGGTGGCCGTTTCAGAGTGTAAGAGTGAGTGCAACCCTCCCACGTGTTATGTGTAGCCTGAAAAAACTTAAATCTAAATTAATCTAACTTTGTCTAATCAATTTCAATCTAACTTAACAATTGTAGGGGATCTTTTTGGTCAGTTTTGGTTAATTCCGTTGGGTTAGGTTAACACATACACACACACACACACACACACATACACACACACACACACACACACACACACACACACACACACACACACACACACACACACACACACCTACTTGGATGCCAATGGGAGCAGGGAAGTGGTTTAAGAGTTCTAAAAGTTGGTTACAACACGGGGTGACGATGTCGTAAGGGCATTAATAGTTGGTTATTTACATGTGTGTTGTTCAGTGTGTGGTTATCGCCTCCTGGTCCAAGGTTTAAGGACTTAACTCGATACTAAAAGTGGGTTTAGTAGCTTCGCTTAACACTTTAATTTGCGCCGTTTAGTTCTGTATCGCTTGACTTGCATTGATTAACGAACACTTATGTAAAGTAAGTGTGGTAAAAGTGAGCTTTCCTTGTTCGGGTTTATTTAGTTAAGGGGGTCACCTGAAGATTAGACACCCCAGCTTATTTCACCTGAAAGCTTGTATCACTTTAACGTTATCTGGCAAGGGGGGGGGGGTGTATGATTAGGTTAGCTTAGCGTGATTAGTTTTTATGTAAAATAAACTAGGGTGTCTAATTTTCAGGTGATCTGCGTGAAATTCTGGGTTCATCTTATGTATCCTGACTGATCTGATAATGAGAAAAAATGAAACACCTTTAAAACCAACTTATCGGTGAAACACTTTTAAAAACAACACAATAACGCCGAGATGAAACACTTTAAAGCAACTTGGTACATCTGGGGAAAATGTTGCCCTGAACTGGGGAAAATAGGGAAGAAGTGTGTGGGGCCGTGAATCAGGGGAAAAAAAGCTCGTGGCTCAAGGGATTTCCTGGGTAAATATTTTATGGTTAATATGCAGATAAGAACAGATGGGTGAGCTTCTTGTTGACACGCCGTGAGAGAGGTGCCGGGAGAGGAAGAGGAGGAGGAGGAGAGGTTGAGGAGGAGGAGAAGAGGAACGGAAGGAGATGGAGGAGAAGGAGTAGCAGGAGGTGGAAGAGGAGAAGAAGAAGGAATAGGAATAGGAGAGGAATGAAAAGAGATGAAGGAAGAGGAGAGGAAGAAGGAGTAGGGGGAGGAAAGGAAGGAAAAGAAATGAAGAAAGAGGAGGAGGAGGAGGAGGAAAGGCAGAAAAGAGATAGATGAAGGAAGAGGAGGAGGAGGAGGTGAAGAAGAAAATAATATGAAGTAGTAGAACGCAAGACTAAGAGGTGTGTGGAAGAAGAAAAGAAAAAAGAAGGAAAGTTGACTAGGAGGGGTAAAGAGGAAGAAGAGAGGGAGGAAGAAAAATAAAGAAGGTGGGGAATGGAGTAGGACGGAGTAATGGAACAGGAGAAAAACAATGACAAAATCTCCTTCCCTTCCTCCCTCCCTTGTTGGCAGTCATCTTTTCTTATTTTCTGCAGTGTTTCCCTCTACAACAAAACCACAATACATCCATCAACTGTACCTCTTATCATCATTGTTACCTGTCTGCCATTCACTCCCCTTCCATCTTGTACACACGCTGCTAATTACTCTCTGTCACCTCCCCATCCCGTTCAGTATCTCTCTCAACCCATCCATCCATCTATCCATCTATCCACCTGCTTCTCTCGTCTTCCCCTCTCCCTTCTATCATCCACTTCTATTATTACATTCTTTCTTTGTATCTATACCGCTTCCCACTTTCTCACTTGGCTCTGTTAGATACATTGTTTACTTTCATAACATATCAGTGTTTCTTAATGTGCACCGTATGTACCGTATTATTGTCCTTAAGTCTTACACGTGTTAGGTTAGAGTAGGTATTTTAACCTGGAAGTGGGGAGTCACGCTGCTTCCTCTAGTCCTCCTTCACGCCATAATTCATCAGCATCTTAAGCCACACCTACGAAACTTTACAGACTTAATCCCAGTTTGGATCCTTGGGTTTTGAGCTCATGACCCCTGACCTCTGACCCCTGACCTCTGACCTCTGACCCCTCATATTAAAGTCTGCTATCACGTAAAATACTGACGTAGTGTTAAATAAGAATAAGAAGCTTGTCTATAAGTAGAAATTATACTTTGGTGATGTTATCCATCTCTGTAGAAGGGGGGGGGGGGCAGTTTACCGACGACAGGTGTGGTCGACCGGGAGCGCAATACACACATACATGTATACAATGCATTATGCAAAAGTATAAACGAAGGGAAATATACAAATGCACAAAGACAAATTCGATATGCAAATGTAAGACTGCAAATTCGATATGCAAATTTACAAATGCAAATACGAGTGGCAGAGTATTTGTATACAAAGTCAAGTAACGTTATTCGACTGTGTGTAGACCATGCCAGCGGAAGGTGATGGAGCACAGGTAATATGACTCAGCTGTGATGTTACGCTACTGAATACTGTATTGAAGTCAGTCATGTGAGTTATTGTGAGCTATGAAGGATTATTAGTGGCTTTTGTGTTGTATAAAACCTGACACTTTTATCTCTCACATGTTGACTTTCCTTTATTAGATTTGTGTAGAGATGTAAAAGTAATTGAAGGTTGTGAGCTGAACAAGGATTCACAGATAATTAAATCGTTCGTTTTTTTTAAGCCATGAAACGAAATGGTACATGTCAAGAGACTTGTGACATGATATTTTGTACATGTCCTTAAGGCAAAACCTTTAACTATATATATCTTTATTTACGAGGAATAGTTATCGTTATAGAATGTCGTGAATTGTGGCCCCAGGTTATGTTTCGTTTAGTCTCGTGTTAAATTTTTTTCATGTTTGATATCTCTACGGGGTGATGAGCTGTGAGGGTTACATGTGTTCTATCGTGGTAATGGTTTTAAGTGTGAGTGTTTGTATACGTGTGTGACATATTACACTTCCCGCGAGAGCTGTTATTGTCACACACACACACACACACACACACACACACACACACACACGAGCGCGCGCTACATACCGTTATAACTAGAATGTCACTTTTAGGAATACGTATGATTAAGTTTATTTGTGTATACATTCATTTATTGTGTGTGTGTGTGTGTGTGTGTGTGTGTGTGTGTGTGTGTGTGTGTGTGTGTGTGTGTGTGTGTGTGTGTGTGTGTGTGTGTGTGTGTGTGTGTGTGTGTGTGTGTGTGTGTGTGTGTGTGTGTGTGTGTGAGAGAGAGGTTACGACATCCGTTTACACCCTCCTGTAGTTGTGATGTAGTGTGTGTAAATATCAACGAGGAACAGTTATATAGTTTACTTCTTGTGTCAGCAGTAGTGGTGAGTGAAGGCTTGCACTAGTGAGACAAACAGTTGGTCTAGTGTGTAAACAAAGTTTGATCCAGGAAGAGCTCTGAGAACCCCCCACCCCCCACCTTGACGTATATGTTTACACTTCCAGCTGAGTTCTAGGGACAACATGTTTACGTCGGTTAGTTTCCGTTGTGATAGATTTACGTGGTGTAAACCGGATTCTCCCTCTCACAGATATAGAACATAAACCTCCTGAAAAAAAAACCCCGGGATTTTAGTTAAGTATTAATTTGAAAGCGAGGGTTGGGTGCTGACAGTTACAGCGGGAATAAATAGAGCATAGAATATATATTCTTTTCATGTGATAACTAAATGATAACTTTTCTCTCGGTCATTTACGTAAAGTTATCTCAATTACATACATACATACATACATACATACATACATACATACATACAAGGAGAACTATTACACAGTGAATTTATGTGACAAATCATCTCCCTAAACGTATTTGCAGATAGATTATTACTGAAGAGTTTAGTATTATTGAGACCAAGTTACTAATTCTCAAGCAGTGCGTAAACAAACTTCAAATAACCACAAATAATTATCATATAAACATGGATGGTATTTAAGGAATGTTTCAAAATTGTAAATAACTGACCTTAATGATACAGACGACAGGTGATACAGGCTACAGATGATGCAGACTACAGGTGATACAGACTACAGGTGATACAGACTACAGGTGATACAGACTACAGATGATGCAGGCTATATGTGATAGAAACAGTGCTACAGGTGATAGAATTACACATCTTATAAGGGAATGGTCGAAACGTATGACATCAATTTTATTTATTTATTTATTTTTGTTTCCTTTATATTTTTTACATTGTTTATCGTAATATTTCATCAATTTTCTCCTTTAACTCTTCAGTACATTATAAACTATACTGTATGTAAATCTTTAACCAAAGCCAACAAACTGATGTGAATTATGTTGATTACTGAATTTTTTTTTTGAGGTTTAATATATGAATTAATATCTAACTCATATTGTTCCTAAAAGTAGAATTTCTCATCCACTCATATTTCATTCTGACTCACTCGCTGCCTCTGCTTCTCTCTTTATTAATATTCTGTTACTCTCTCTCGTTTTATTCTGAGATTTATGTGTTTTTATTATAATTCATTCCTGTCTTTATGTGTTGAAAGTTATCGGTGTTAATATTAACCTGAAGGTGACTTAGAGGCTTACCTCCTTGTGTGTCGTATGGTAGTAAGTTAATTAGTTTGGGTCTGTTTTATTTTCACACATACGAAAAACACACACACACACACACACACACACACACACACACACACACACACACACACACACACTCTCTCTCTCTCTCTCTCTCTCTCTCTCTCTCAAGGATTATGTCGTTGTAGGGAGGAGGATTAACGTATAATACCCAAGGGATTAACTTCTAATACTTGAGGCTTTAAAGTCATTATACCCAAGAGGATTAATCATCATACTCAGAAGTTAAAACATCATACTCTAACACTCTTACTAATACATTATACTAACGATAAGCTTCCGGTTATGAAGGCAGATGTTGTAACCAAATTTATATCCTGATTGAACGTGATCGTGTGTGTGTCCTCCTGAGCCAAGATGTTAACAGGCTGTATTGATGCTCTGTGTAGATTGTGTTCTCTCGTGCATCACCGCCATAAACCATATCCCTGGCCGGTACCTAACGCTCGCTGGGATCACTCGGACTGTGGGAGTGTTTGTCTGGCGTAGACATACAGCCATATTCCAGGTAGATGTTAGCAGAGGTACACGGTGCTGAACGCAGGAGACGTACGTACGTGTGTGTGTGTGTGTGTGTGTGTGTGTGTGTGTACGTTTGTAAGGATAATATGCTGATGGAATAAAAAAATAAATATATTAATGTTCCTACATACTTTCAATATGCTAGTGCCTTGGGGAGAGGAACCTGCTACTCTCACGTAATGAACCGTAGAATTCAATAACTTGTGTATTTACCGTTCACTTTCTCCTCGGCCTTGTGTGGTTACTGTATTGAACCTGAGAGAGCTTGACAGGATGGGGTAAATAACTCGGTAAATATGTACTTGGTTTGTCTATAGTTTTCAAGTAAATGTTTACTCTCAGTACACAACAGACTTACTCCTTCATGTTACAACGAAAAATATGTAGTGATCTTTCTCTTGTGTTATTATTAAAATTTCATCTTTTTTTTTGTTAATGGTCTGGGTAGGGGAAGTATGTCAAGCAGTGAGTCTATTATTATTAAAGGCCTCTCTCTCTCTCTCTCTCTCTCTCTCTCTCTCTCTCTCTCTCTCTCTCTCTCTCTCTCTCTCTCTCTCTCTCTCTCCTTCTGAAATTACGGAGTGGTTGTGTTGTTTATGGCCTGAGAGGTGTGCTGCACATCGTCTTGGTAAACATCAGAATTACGAGGAAGACAGACCCTCCAAGAAGCTTTATGGAATCAAATTATAGATTCTCCGGCATAATGCAGTATAATATTTTAGTATTATTGCAGATTTAAGATTTCCTGGAAGTTTGTGTATTTGCATTGTGTTTCTCAAGGACTTGTGAAATCATCTCACTTATACTTTGTGGACTCGTCAGGTTAATTACTTTATCAGGTACAGTTTGTGTGGTATTAGCAAACAAATGAGTTCCTCTTGGTGATATTTTGAGAACTGTAGAGTATGTGTCTAATGATATGGATATAAATGTCTCTCTCTCACTGTGGTTCAGATCCGTCAGAATGTTGCGTGTTGTGTGATGGTATGACCGTGACGTGCTGCCCCTGCCACACCACACACCTGGCCACACCACACACCTGGCCACATCACACACACCTGGCCACACCACACACCGTCTCTGATAGTAGTTGGCTTATCGTCTTATCCCGGAGTCTCTTTAGTCTGTGTTACAAGGAGTGAGGCTATTCTTGTTCTGTTTAGGTAATAATAATAATAATAATAATAATAATAATAATAATAATGATGATGTGGATGAATGTATGTATGTTCAAAAGAATGTGGGATATTTTTAATTGGATTTTAAACCGACCTACAAGACTGTATGAGTGTATGAAGGAATTTGTTTTGTTTATAATACTGTACATAATTACGTGTGTGTGTGTGTGTGTGTGTGTGTGTGTGTGTGTGTGTGTGTGTGTGTGTGTGTGTGTGTGTTCCTTCTCTTTGTTATGTTTCGTCGTTTTTTCTATACTGACTGACGTATATAAGAAACAACTCACTGACTAATAATGGCTAAACATCTCGCAGGAAAACACGAATTAAAAACACAAGCAGAAGAAGCTGAAAGATTCGTGTGTGTGTGTGTGTGTGTTTACTCGACAATTAGTGTCATACTTAAAGTTATGTTTTTCCTTATTAATGGGTAATATTTAACGCTGATGGTTCAAACATTCTTGGTTACAGAAAACAATGACCTGAACACGTGTCACTCACTCACTCACTCACTCACTCGCATCACTCATTCACTCACTCACTCACTCACTGTTTCTTGGCTAGTACATCGTCCGAACGGTTCTTACTTATTTAGGAATATAAAAGATAAACTCTTCACGGGCGCCATAAGTAAATAATTTGTATCTCGTGAACAGCCATTAATTCCCACCTGATTTATGTTAAGATAAATGTACCTGTCATGAAATAACTTAAATTTTGGGGTCGAGTGTTTGACAAATATTCGCCATAAATAACAAAATCAAAAGGAAATAGTTCTTTATATTTTTCTGGTGATTTATCTCAGTCACAATCGTTATTTATCACCATGAAAATGTTGTGTCTGTTATTTAAAGTAATACCAATATTAATGTGGGGTTTTTTTGGGGGGGGGAGGTTTAATATTATTTTAACATTACGGTTTTTGTTTTGTTTTTAAATCTGAAGAGTTAATATTTTTTTTATCTCATAAGGATTTTAATCTTCCAGGAGCAGGATTTTAAATCATTTCAACAATATTCGTTTTTGTTTCTGTTTAATACATAAAGTTTCTATTATTTTCCTCATACAATTTTTAAATCTGTCTGGAACCAATATTCACCACCAGACAACATTCATTCCTGTGTTTTTTTTTTTGTCTAATCCGGAAAACTTTAATCATTTCTCGCCGGACGTAAATAAAACCTTCTCTGCGCCGCCCTTCTTGGAATCCATCAAGTAGAGGCCTTCAGAGTTTACGGGCCACTAAATCCTCGGCACCAGACTCCCCCTCTCTCCCTCCCTCATCCCTCCTCCCTCTTCCTCCCTCATCCCCCTCCCTTTCCCTCCCTCATTCCTCTTCCTTCTTCCTCCTCCCTCCTCCTCCTCAACTGGCGGTAAGTTATGTTATGACCTCGCAGTTCAACGCCTCCCCGACATGCTACGTTGACCTACTGGTTTGGTCTGATTGCTGAGGACGAAGAGGTGATGCTTTGCCCATCCTCCCTCTCATCCTCTTCCTCTTTCTTCCTTCCCTTCTTCATCATCATCATCATTATTTCTCCCTTTCCTCCTCTTCCTCTTTTTTTTTCATTTTCCTCCTCCTCCTCTTCCCCCTCTTTCTTCTTTCCTCCCCTTCTTTTTCTTCTTCCTACCCTCCTCCAGCCCATCCCCTTCTTCCCCTTCCATCCTCCTCGTCTTCTTCCCTCTCCCCCACCCTCAACACCCCCCTCCTTCTCCACCCCCTTAGTTAAGATAATAGCCTTTGCTGTATCTTGAATCTTAGTAAAATAGCGTTTGTTGGCCATTACATACACAGGTCATAACACACACACACACACACGAGAGTCAAGGGTCGTATCGTATACAAGGAAATGAAAATTAAGTATAATATTATTTACTGTTATTAAGGTGAGGTTAGGCCAAGCTATTGTTGTCATGCAAATTTCAGTTACCTTGCATGAACGTAGGAAACGAGTTGTTATGTACACCAAGCGATCCTGTGTGTACGAAATAAGTTGTGTACAAAACGACCATGCACGAAACGACATGTGTACAAAACGACCATGCACGAAATGATCTGTCAACTAAACGACTTGTAAATCCTGCCACTGGATTGTCTCTCCCTCACTCATCGTCTCACTGATATATAAACACAGGAGTCATAACATACACTAGAATCATTCCCTATTTCAAGCTATTAAACACCAGCTGAATTTACAAACCCTGAGGCGTAAATCCCACCGAAAACTGCAGGAAAATAAACCATAATTCTTTCTATTTTATTGGGGTTTTGTTGCGTCGTGTCTGGTTTCTTTTGAAGGCTGACCCGCCTGGGGGGTTCGAACCAAGGTTTTTCCTGGTCATTTACGAGATACAGTAACCAGCACTTGGCCTCATGAACACAGCGGTAACACTCGGGTCGTGAGAGTCAGGAACACGGGAAATACAACATTAACTAAGCTGTAAAATCACTGAAGCATTATCGTTTGTTAGGAGTTTGAAGGTGACGCCAAACATGACTTAACTAAACTGGTTTAATTATTTTACCTTATCTAACTAACCTGGACTAGCTTAATTAACCTTGCCTAACTAAGGTAGGTAGTAGGCAGCTACCAAACAGGGAGGTACTACCGCCTGGGAAGCATAATGTGTTGTCTAATGGTGGACCCTGCTGCCTTATGGCATCACGAAAATTGTGACCAAGTCCCAGGTTGCTCATCTGACTTTCTGCCTCATTTACACACAATTACAGGGTCTCAATTGTGTCTCTTACTATTGACAACACAACATACATACTGTATATCGTTTCTCACTCTTGATTTATTTTTTCGTTTGTGTAATTATTTATGGTTATTTTTATTAGTATTTTTATTTTTTGGTTATAATTTTATATATTTTTATTAATTATTATTAAATATTATTATTATTATTATTATTATTATTATTATTATTATTATTATTATTATTAGTATTATTATTATTATTATTATTATTATTATTATTATTATTATTATTATTGTATTTTCTCCCCCCAGGCCCCGATGTGGGTCAGTGACCTGTGCCCGGGTGGGCTAATCCCGGTAAAAAAATAATGACATTATATTACTCCTGAAATATAAAATAGATGACAGAATATAACAATAAGCAACCAATATCTTAAGTTAAGTATCCATAAATAACTATAATCATCCTGGAAATAAAATTGATAATAAAAGATAATTCATTTACAATAGCCTTAGTAATTACGTCCACATAAATCAATATGTTCATCCTGGAATTAAAAAACAAGTTTATAAAAGTTAACGACATGAGAGGAACGAAATGAGAGAGTAATTAACTTAGACTTTTACTTAATACTGGGGGAAAAAAATTCGGAAAAATATAGTTGTTTACTTTCTGCCATTATATTAGTGTATTAATATAGTTACCAGATTTATATAAGGTTATATTATCAGATGAAAGACCTAAAGTAACCGGGAAATTGAGTTTGGCTTTATATTTTAACAACGAGAAGAAAATTGCTATAGAATTTTGTTATTTTCATCAAGGGAATTTAGATCACCTGAAGAATCTCAACCTAACCTAACCTAACCTAACCTAACCTAACACAACTTAACATGATAATCCCAGAACATTAATTTACATCGGCTTGTTAATCCTGTGATATGGTAACAACTTCTAATGGACATTAACAAACACGAGCCTTTTATTTCCCAGGAAGTCTCTGTCATGGCCATCGTAAGGTTCATTTAACTACACATAGATGTAAAGCTGAATTAATAAAAGTGGCCCCAGTTTGCACGCCCTTAAAGTGGGATGGTCGTGAATGCATTTTAGACGATGCGAAGAAAGACGTAAAATATGCCGCCAGTCAAGGGAAATGATGTGAGCAGCTGGTAGCACTCCGGTGTTGCCAGATTGTCGGGACAACCACCTGCTAGACGCCTCTGGGAACCTGTGATAACTTGGTGATGGGATATATGTGGCACCACCGCCATACACCACTACTCCACTCTTTTGTTTTTATACATTTTGGTTAATATAATGTTGTTGTTGGTGTTGTTGTGTGTGTGTGTGTGTGTGTGTTTAAGAGAAAGAGTACATGGGTGTATACATGCCTCCAGTTTCCGTCTCCACCTTCTCCGCCGACTCAAGTCCCTCGGAGTTCCTGCACCCGAGCTCCTCAGTGTTTACACAACATTCATACTTCAAAAGCTCACCTATGCCTCCCCTACCTGGTCTTCCTCCCTAAATGCCACACAACGTAAACACCTAGAAAAAGTGCAAAAGAGGGCATGCAAGATTATTCTCTCCCCTTCCTACTCCACATATCAAGAAGCGGTCAACACACTGACCCTTTCGACTCTCACTGACCATCACCACGACCTCATCTGCAAATTTGGTAAGAAGTTTCTACACCATCCTCGACACCGGCTCCTACTACCACCTGAGATCCCTTGTCCGAGAATTGCTGTTCGACACCACAACCGCATCCAGCCCATACGTGCACGAACTGATCGCTATAAGAACAGCCCAGTCCCAACCATTGTAAAAATTATCAATAACTTGTAATAAACCAGTGAATTCACTCCCAGTAAATACTACTTCTTGCACTGTCACTATGTTGAAATGAACTGTAGTTTGAGCTTTTCCCCATCTAGTTATTATATATCTTATTTGTATCACTTATGTTACTTGTATATTATTTGTAATTCGTAACCCATTCCCCAAATATGTAACTGTATATTTTCAGCCTTCTGGCTGCCAAGCTCTTTCAATAAACCGTGTGAGTACATATCTTATCTGGTTCTTTAGACGCATTCTAGTACACACGTGTACACCTTTCCACAAATTTCTCCTCATATCGCTGTCTAAATTGCCTAGTTGTCTTGCCAGTACAAGCTGAGGGGCTGAGGAAGGGAAGTGAGAGGTGAGGTAATTTAGCGAGAAGTGAGATAAGCTAGTGGAGGAGTATGAGTGTGTGGAGCTACCTGTCTATTTGTCCGTCTAATCCGTCTAATCTATATGTTCTTATCTTGACTGTCTATCTTTCCTCCAATTCATCCCCCCATCCACCTATCCTCCCATCCATCAGCCCTTCTACCCTCAATCTATCCATCTGTCTATTTGTTTCCATAGGAAGGATCACACCAAATTCCCTAATCCGCCCCGCCCCGCCTCGCCCCGCCCCGCCCCGCCCCGCCCCGCCCCGCCCCGCTGATCCTGTATTACGGGGCCAGCCTTCCTAAGCAATTTCGACAGATCCTTCCATTGGTGTTTTTAAGGCAAGAGAATTGATGACCCATACGTGAGGAGACAGATAAATGAATAGACAGGCGGACGGACGGGCGAACACACGAACAGATAGACAGGTAAAAGGATGGGAAGGCAAACGAAGGAAGGGATAGACGGAGGGAGAGATAAGACGGAAGGAGAGGTAAACAGAGATACAAACGGACAGACAAACCATAATGGGTCATAATGTTTCTAAAACTGGAGGGAAAATTCCTACATGCCTATAACGTAACCACACATGCCTATAACGTAACCATTCATGCCTATAACGTAACCATACATGCCTATAACGTAACCATTCATGCCTATAACGTAACCATACATGCCTATAACGTAACCATACATGCCTATAACGTAACCACACATGCCTATAACGTAACCATACATGCCTATAACGTAACCATACATGCCTATAACGTAAACTTTACATGCCTATAACGTAACCACATGCCTATAACGTAAACTACCACATGCCTATAATCGCAACCACACGCCTATAACGTAACCACACATGCCTATAACGTAAACTATTTCATACAAGCCTATAACGTAACCACACATGCCTATAACGTAACCACACATGCCCCAACGTAACCACAATACGCCTATAACGTAACCACACACGCCTATAACGTAAACCAATACGCCTATAACGTAACCATACATGCCTATAACGTAACCACATACATGCCTATAACGTAACCATACATGCCTATAACGTAACCATACATGCCTGCAACGTAAATCCATACAAGCCTATAACGTAACCACACATGCCTATAACGTAACCACACATGCCTATAACGTAACCACATGCCTATAACGTAACCACATGCTCATAATGTAACCACACATGCCTATAATGCAACCATACATGCCTATAACGTAAATTCATACATGCTCTGCTATAACGTAACCATGCAAGCCTATAACGTAACCACACATGCCTATAACGTAACCATGTTACGCCTATAACGCAACCATAATACGCCTATAACGTAACCATACATGCCTATAACGTAAACCATACATGCCTATAACGTAAACCATACATGCCTATAACGCGTAAACCATACATGCCTATAACGTAACCATACATGCCATAACGTAACCATGGCAAGCCTATAACGTAACCATACATGCCTATAACGTAACCACACATGCCTATAACGTAACCACATGCCTATAACGTAACCATGCCTATAACGTAACCACATGCCTATAACATAACCACATGCCTATAACGTAACCATACATGCCTATAACGTAACCACACATGCCTATAACGTAACCACACATGCCTATAACGTAACCACACATGCCTATAACGTAACCATACATGCCTATAACGTAACCATACATGCCTATAACGTAACCATACATGCCTATAACGTAACCATACATGCCTATAACGTAACCATACAAGCCTATAACGTAACCACACATGCCTATAACGTAACCACACATGCCTATAACGTAACCACACATGCCTATAACGTAACCACATGCCTATAACGTAACCATACAAGCCTATAACGTAACCACACATGCCTATAACGTAAACTACACATGCCTATAACGTAAATCCACACATGCCTATAAATGCAAATCCACACATGCCTATAACGTAACCATACATGCCTATAACGTAACCACACATGCCTATAACGTAACCATACGCTCATAACGTAACCACACATGCCTATAACGTAAATCCACACATGCCTATAACGTAAAACCACACATGCCTATAACGTAAACTTCAGCACATTACGCCTATAACGTAACCATACATGCCTATAACGTAACCACACATGCCTATAACGCAAACTTTCACACATGCCGCAACGTAACCACACATGCCTATAACGTAACCAGCCACATGCCTATAACGCAACCACATGCCTATAACGTAACCACACATGCCTATAACGTAAATCCACACATGCCTATATAACGTAACCACATGCCTAACGTAACCACATGCCTATAACGTAACCACACATGCCTATAACGTAACCACACATGCCTAAGTAACGTAACCACACATGCCTATAACGTAACCACACATGCCTATAACGTAACCACACATGCCTATAACGTAACCACACATGCCTATAACGTAACCATACATGCCTATAACGTAACCATACATGCCTATAACATATGTATAGAGTCTGTCATCTTCACTATTTCCCATTAATATTATATACACAATACCTTCTTAGTGCTGCCTTTAGACTGACAGTCACCAGAATTATCACACGTAAATATATATAAAAGTTGGCAAAGTTACCGAGGTAGTGATTTGCAACTTGAATGGCTAGAGTTAGTTTAACGAGGGATACCTGACGGTTCAGTTGGCCAAGTTGCTAATTAGCTCACTATGTATATATGCTTGAAAGATTTGTTGGCCAGGTTGGTTAATTTGGCCACGTCTTAGTCAGGTTAATGCGAAGAACACCTGTATGTTATGGCAGTCACCTTCAGGGAGTATATACACCTGTCCCTCAAGCCTCACGTTACCATGGGCATAGGTGAGGGGAAGTGGTGATGGAGGGGAGGTGGTGGGAGGGGAGGTGGTGGAGGGAGGGATGGAGGGGAGGTGATGGAGGGGAGTGATGGAGGGTGGTGATGTTGGGGAGGTGGTGGAGGGGAGGGGAGGGAGGGGAGGTGATGAAGGGGAGGTGATGGAGGGAAGGTGATGGAGGGGAGGTCATAGAAGAGGAGACGATGGAAGAGGAGGTGATGGAGGGGAGGCGATGGAAGAGGAGGTGATATACATACATATATATTATATATATATATACATACATACATACATACATACATACATACATACATACATACATAGAGGTGAAAAGCATTGGGGAAAAAGTAGAGAAATTTGGATAAATAAAAGAGTTGATACAAAGGAAGAATGTACAGACAGAGAGAGAGAGAGAGAGAGAGAGAGAGAGAGAGAGAGAGAGAGAGAGAGAAGAGGAAGTAAATTGACATAAGAAGGGAGAAAGAGGGGAAAAGCAGTCGGAATAACACACAAACTAACAGAAAGCCAAACTCAGATGTGACGACTTACACACACACACACACACACACACACACACACACACACACACACACACACACACACACACACACACACACACCTCCCTCCACCTTTGATGTAAATTAATTTCCGATGGATGTGTCAACTTACTGAGAGGAAGGGAAGGAAGGCAGATGAAGGGAGGGAGATGCGTAGAGAAACGATGGAAGATTTATACTACATGGAAGGGAAAATGGATGAAGGAATGTGTATAAGGGGAAACGAATGAATGATGATGGAACACACACACACACACACACACACACACACACACACACACACAAAATATATATATTAAAAAGTTATTACCAGAAACATTTTTTCCCCAGTTTTAGACAATTGAATCTATTAAAAGCCATAAGATATTTGTCAAAGAGATTATTAACCATTTTTCTTGTTTTGTTTTTGATAAGAGGATTATGTAAAGGAGTGTAATACAACAATACTCTCATAAATAATACAACAATACTCTCATAAATATTACAACAATACTCTCATAAATAATACAACAATACTCTCTCAAATCATACAATAATACTCTAATAAATCATAGTGTTTTGTATCGGTTATAAAGGCCACACCACTCTCATTATTTTAGACATGAATTTTAATCCTAGTTCAAGCTGGATTTTTGCTTGTCTTTGATATGTGATTTTTAAAGCACTTATTGGGAGACCCTTAGTAAAGAAATTCCTCACACAAAAAAAATAAACTCTTTGAAGTGCTCGTCCGCCCGTCCGTCCGTTGTATCCTGTATATTGCTGGGTTGTATGGTAAAGAGTGTATTATATACTGTATATATACTGTAAGTTGTAACCTCTAAGATAAAGTAACACTGTACGATAATTTAGGGTTGGACCACTGGCAGTTCTCAGACGCTTACCCCCGTATACTGATCATTGCTGGCGGGCGTACGATATAACCTATTATAATAACCTATTCACTATACCTAAACCTATATATGCATACTGAGGTTCTAGAATATTCACTCATTATAATTGTGAACGACGATTTTTTTTCCCTTCCTAAAAACCTTTCATGTCGCCATTACGTTGTCGTGTCGTAACCATCCAGAAATTCCGCCATCTTGCCTTTTCTTCAGGTCCTTTTTATTAAGGTCTCGAAAATTACGTTGATGTTGCAGTTGCTAACCGCATTATGGGTATTAGCGCACACGCACCACTCAGCCCCCCCCCCCACCCCTCCCGCACCCCTCAGCCCTCCCGCACCCCTCAGCCCTCCCGCACCCCTCAGCCCTCCCGCACCCCTCAGCCCTCCCGCACCCCTCAGCCCTCCGCACACCTGTAATTTAGCCGTACACAGGTATGATAACACTATCCCCCGGCCACGCTAACCACACCACTGTGATCTAATGTCACTGTTAAATGTTTACAGTAATAGAAGTATGTTAATATGTATATTTTGTACTATATACTAGAAGAAAAACTAATACCTTGTAATGTCAAATCTCTATGTATAATATGAATATTTTTTAATCATCCTAAAAAAAATAACTTCCGTATTATACCCAATTATAATATATTTTTCAAACCAAGTAGTTAAAAAAAATATTGTAATACGATTAACACACAATTTTTCATCGTCATAAACTACTCGTAATATTAGAACAATTAATTATTTAGTGTGGTCGATAAATATAGATTAGGTAATTGCTATTTAGTGCTTCTTTATATAGAAACCTGTTGTGTTGTTGGCTGTATATATAGGAGACTCTTATCACGTAACCCAAGATGTATTAGGGAAAAATTCTTCGTGTCTATATTTGTCTGCCTGTGTCTGTTTGTCTGTCTGTCTGTCTGTCGTTTATCAATCTGTGGCAAATTAAACGCCTCCAAACTTGATGGTACATTCACAAACCCATTAATTTCCCCTCCGTCCCTCCAAACATTCCTCACCTACCTCCTACCATGGTGTCTTCCTCCTCCAAGATTCTTCTCTGTAAACTGTCCATCCGCCACAGTTACGAGTTAGATGGTCTCCTCCTCCTCCTCTTCCTCCCTCAGCCTCTGGTCTTAATGAGTGCCCCTCACACACCGTCTAGGCTAAACCCTTCAACCACTCTGTACAAAACCCGGAGAAGAATAGATAATGATGTTCCTCCTTACACCAGAACCAAAATGGAGGAGGAGGAGGGAGAAGAGGAGAGAGAGAGAGAGAGAGAGAGAGAGAGAGAGAGAGAGAGAGAGAGAGAGAGAGAGATATCCTTTACATTATATCATCATCCACCAAACAATAATAAATACTCCTTTAAGTGCCCGTCAAGTGAACCAGCAGACACAAACAACAATATACAAACACGTTAGTAAACAAGCACAGGGCGGAAGATTATAACGACTCCTTATGGCTGTAGCTCGATGGTTATGGGGCGTCTCAGGGGAACGTGTATACTGTAGGAGGCAACAACGAGCTGGCCAAGTCCTCGGCCTGTATATAGAGATAGGTTAGGTTAGGTTAGGTTAGGTTAGGTTAGGTCAGGTCAGGTTAGGTCCGGAACGATTCTTATTATTATTGTTGTTGATTGATTACCACCTCCTTGCCCACCTCCTTACCCACCTCCTTACCCACCTCCTTACCCACCTCCTTACCCACCTACCACCTCCTTACTCCACCTCCTCCTTACCCACCTCCTTGCCCACCTTACCCACCTCCCTTTACCCACCTCCTTGCCCACCTCCTTACCCACCTCCTTACCCACCTCCTTACCCACCTCCTTACCCACCTCCTTACCCACCGCTTTACCCACCTCCTTACCCACCGCTTCACCCACCTCCTTGCCCACCTCCTTACCCACCTCCTTGCCCACCGTCTTGCCCACCTCCTCGTTTCTAGTTATCCAGGAAGATACAAAATCAACCCCTGCCATGTTAGGTGCTAGTACCTGTTTCAAGTTCCAGTATTTACCCCCCCCCCTTCCCCTCCTCTCCCCCTTCCCTCCCCTCACCTGTGTTGGTCAGGTGAGGGGATCGATACCAGGTAAGAGTGTGACCATTATGAGGGGCCGTCTCACCTACACCCCTCCCACACAATCACCTGGCATTAGTGTAAGTGCCAGGACCAGATATACACAACAGGGAGTCAGATATTGTTGGGTCACCTCCGCTCTCCCTCCCTCCTTCCCTCTTTCCTTCCCTCATTCTTCTCCCTTCCTTTTTTCTCCCCTTCCTCACTTCCTTCCCATCTCTCTCTCTCTCAGCCTGCTCGTACCGTACAGACAAAACCTATTATTATACTCCTACACTTACGTTCCTCTACCGACTGCTCTTTTCAACAAGACTACAGAACTCGGTGATTAATGTCTAAAAAGAATATTCATGTATATTTTTCTGTCCAAAGGCGTGGGAAAAAAAAACTAGTAATTGAATTGAAGGAAAATGAGAACTCTCCCCTCTGAAAATACTGTAGGTTCGTGTAGAAAAGTGACCATTGAAAAATACATCTCAAGTGTTAATTTATATATTGTATTATTTAGACAGGTGTAGGTGTAGTGAAGATATACTGTGTTTTGTGTGTGTATATGTCGTAGATTTGATGAGTTTTAGGCTGATGGGTAAAAAAATATGAATTAAGCCTCCCGGTAAACCCGTATTAAGAGTGATATTTAATGTAAACCCCGTAAACCCCACATCAAGAGTAAGAGTATTTAAAGTAAACCTCCCCGTAAATCCACGTCAATTTGTGTTAAATTATAATAAACTGTGATATATTGTCTATCTCTTTAATCCAATACTGACAGCATTATCTAGTTCATTATACAAGACACATCACTATTGTACAAATTAAACTTCCTACGTAAATTATTATCATCCAGCAAATTATTCATCACGTAACATAACTCTTATTACGGTGTTATGAGTAATGTGCTCACAATAACTCACAACAAAGTCATCACTTGACAGACTTGATGATGAAATGGTAATGATGATGAAATATAGCGTTGCAAAATTTTTTAAATCATACTGAATTAAAATTATCCAAAATTTGCTCTAAAACTTGGTACTGTCTCTCTCTTTGGAATTAATAAATCCTAATTAGGAGTCATTAATTTGTCGTATTTTATCACAAGTATCTAAACATTTTGCTTTTGTTGAATAATTGTGCTTTTTGGGTGGGTGGGTGGAGGGGGGGGGGTCAGTCAGGGTCTCCGGCTTTTACCAGCGAATACTCTTCCCCCTTCCCCACCTCTCCTACCCAACTCCCTGGGAGATGGCAAGAGATGTGCTTTTTATCCCAAACCTGAAGAAATATATACAGGAATGAAAGGTCAACATCCCCAGAAATTTGGATATGGCCTCGTGACCTTTCCTCGTGACCTTTCCTCGTGACCTTTTTACCTGACCTATCACCTGTAAGAAATAGTAAAACAACAGCAATTGACACATCACTAACCTAACCTAACAGTGAGAAGCTCGACCCTTTTTTTGAGAGAGAGAGAGAGAGAGAGAGAGAGAGAGAGAGAGAGAGAGAGAGAGAGAGAGTGTTAAACAACGCTTAAACAACCTCCCTCCCTGTGATTGGTCGAGTCGTTGTTATAAATGATTACCACGAGAAAAAATACACATTAATTCATTATTAAATACTTTTTACATGCTGCAGCTTTCAACATTTTTTAAAACTACTTATCAGGAAGGAAAAAAATTATATATATATATATTTTTACAGGATATTCTTCTTAAAAACCTCACCCAACTCTTACCACATCACTTTAAACTGGTGCAGCACAGCCGAGGCGCTCTATGTAAATAACTCTCCCGGCGGCGATGAGTCATGAACAAAAATATAATAAAAATTTCTATCATAAATCATGGCAACACTCCATTACCAGAGGCTGCGGGCAAGAGTGACCTAGGGGGGGGTGACCTGCCGCCCCTACCCCACGTCTACACAAAGCTGAGAATAGCGTCTTTTGAGGTCGTTTGTTTCCACCTCACTTAGAAGGTATATTTTTATGGGTCTTATTTTTCAACACACATCAGGCTAAGTGGACGAAATCGTAGAGCAATTTCCGTGCACTTAGGACGAATATTTTACAAATTATTCCGCGGTATATGGAGTCTACAGTGTACCGACAGTGATAAGTTACGTTTTTCAGTTGTTTGTGTTTGGTTTGTGTGTGTGTGTGTGTGTGTTTGTTTGGTGTCCAGGAATTAGGAGTCATGAAGTAAAATGAACAATTTACACAATAGTTCTTGATACAGTATTTACATTGAGTCTCTTTTACTGTAATGTGTGGCTCAGTGATCAATACCTCGACTGGTGTATAAAAGAATTATTATTTGATATAAGTTTAATTGTGAAACAAAATAACAGTGTCACCATGGTTAACAGTGCCACCATGGTTAACAGTGCCACCAAGGTTAACAGTGCCACCAAGGTTAATAGTGCCACCATGGTTAACAGTGCATCCAAGGTTAATATGCCACATGGTTAAGTGCACCGTTAAGATTGCCATGGTTAACAGTGCCACAAGGTTAGAGTGCCACCATGGTTAACAGTGCCACCAAGGTTAAAAGTGCCACCATGGTTAAGAGTGCCTCCATTGGTTACAAAGGTTAAAGTGCCACCATGGTTAACAGTGCCACCAAGGTTAAAGTGCCACCATGGTTAGGTGCCACCATGGTTAACAGTGCCTGGTTAACAGTGCCACTAAGGTTAGAGTGCCACCATGGTTAGAGTGCCACCATGGTTAACAGTGCCACCAAGGTTAAAGTGCCACCATGGTTAAGAGTGCCACCATGGTTAACAGTGCCACATGGTTAACAGTGCACTAAGGTTAAGAGTGCCACTGGTTAAGAGTGCCACCATGGTTAACAGTGCCACCAAGGTTAGAGTGCCACCATGGTTAAGAGTGCCACCATGGTTAACAGTTTACCAAGGTTAACAGTGCCACCATGGTTAACAGTGCCACCAAGGTTAAGAGTGCCACCATGGTTAACAGTGCCACCAAGGTTAAGAGTGCCACCATGGTTAACAGTGCCACCAGGTTAAGAATTGCCACCATGGTTAACAGTGCCACAAGGTTAAATGCACCATGGTTAGAAGTGCCACCATGGTTAACAGTGCCACTAAGGTTAAGAGTGCCACATGGTTAAGTGCCACCATGGTTAAGAGTGCCACCATGGTTAACAGTGCCACCAAGGTTAAGAGTGCCATGGTTAAGAGTGCCACCATGGTTAACAGTGCCACTAAGGTTAAGAGTGCCACCATGGTTAGAAGTGCCACCATGGTTAACAGTGCCACCAGGTTAAGAGTGCCACCATGGTTAGAAGTGCACCATGGTTAACAGTGCCACTAAGGTTAAGAGTGCCACCATGGTTAAGTGCCACCATGGTTAACAGTGCCAAGGTTAAGAGTGCCACATGGTTAAGTGCCACCATGGTTAACAGTGCCACTAGGTTAAGTGCCACCATGGTTAAGAGTGCCACCATGGTTAACAGTGCCACTAAGGTTAAGAGTGCCACCATGGTTAAGAGTGCCACCAAGGTTAAGTGCCACCATGGTTAACAGTGCCACTAAGGTTAAGAGTGCCACCATGGTTAACAGTGCCACCAAGGTTAAGAGTGCCACCATGGTTAAAAGTGCCACCATGGTTAACAGTGCCACTAAGGTTAAAGTGCCACCATGGTTAAGAGTGCCACCATGGTTAACAGTGCCACTAAGGTTAAAGTACCATGGTTAAGAGTGCCACCATGGTTAACAGTGCCACTAGGTTAAGTGCCACCATGGTTAGAGTGCCATTGCCATTAGGTTAAGAGTGCCAACATGGTTAAGAGTGCCACCATGGTTAAGATCCATGTTAAGTGCCACCATGGTTAGAACCAAGTGCTGTACCACTAAGGTTAAGAGCACCATGGTTGAAATTGCCACCATGGTTAAGAATGCCACCATGGTTAAGAGTGCCACCATGGTTAACAGTGCCACTATGTTTAAAGTGCCACCAAGGTTAAGAGTGCCACCATGGTTAAAGTGCCACCATGGTTAACAGTGCCACTAAGGTTAAGAGTGCCACCATGGTTAAAAGTGCCACCATGGTTACTGGCACCACTAAGGTTAAAGTGCCACCATGGTTAAGAGTGCCACCATGGTTAAAAGTGCCACCATGGTTAAAGTGCCACCATGGTTTGAGTGCCACCATGGTTAAGAGTGCCACCATGGTTAACAGTGCCACCAAGGTTAAGAGTGCCACCATGGTTAAGAGTGCCACCATGGTTAACAGTGCCACTAAGGTTAGAAGTGCCACTGGTTAAGTGCCACCATGGTTCTGTGCCACTAAGGTTAAGAGTGCCACTGGTTAAGAGTGCCACCATGGTTAAAAGTACCATGGTTAAGCAGGTGCCAGTCTAAGGTTAGAGTGCCACTAAGGTTAAGAGTGCCACCATGGTTAAGAGTGCCACCATGGTTAGAGTGCCACCATGGTTAACAGTGCCACTAAGGTTAAAGAGTGCCACCATGGTTAACAGTGCCACTAAGGTTAAGAGTGCCACCATGGTTAAGAGTGCCACCATGGTTAAGAGTGCCACCATGGTTAACAGTGCCACTAAGGTTAAAGTGCCACCATGGTTAAGAGTGCCACTGTTAAGAGTGCCACCATGGTTAATATTTCTACCCTGTTTAAGGGTGCCAACAAGAGTGCCATCAAGCAGTTTGAAATCATCCTCGTTAACTCAATAATTAGGCTGTTTATTTTGTGCTTTATTAAATAATCATCTCAGACGTCGACTTTATTGTTTAGATATGACTTAAATAAAAATAAAAGCGATTCAATGATGTTTACTGTGTAGAAACGGAAGATCAAAGACCAAGCGATGTGTTTCCCGTAATACTGTACCAGCACACTGAGACTTACAAAAAGGGGACATTCTGGGAGGTTGACAAAGCCCAGGACCACTTTCAAGATGTTGTACCTCCCTGGCTCACGGAACTCACCATTGAGAGAGAAAAACCGTAGCAGGTTTCTTATTGGACGTGTGGAGGAAGCCGGGAGTCAATGGGGAGGAAGGGTGCCAGGTAGAGGCTCCCAGGATATTGGTAAAGGGAATATAGATGGCAGGGCCTCCCGGAGCATATGAACTCCTGCAGGAAGCGTCGCGACGTTTATCACTCCTGAAGGAGACGTTGAAGACAGGCACCCACCTCCGGGCGCGCTCCTGCCCTGGGCGCTCCTTTCTGCCTCATCGGCCGGGTTCCCTTGTCTCATTTACAGGTTTACGAGTGTCCTCCCCGGCCCTGCTCTTTACCTTCCCACTCATTACGTGTGTGGGGGCGGGGGTGCCCATTGGTGTGTGGGATGTGTATGTAGGGAGGACCACAGGTGGTGGGGAGGAAAGAGAAAGGTATGTGGAGGATGAGGTTTGTTTGTATGTTTGTTGTCTGTGTGTGAAGGTTACTGTACGTTGACAAATATCAGGAAGTGAACATAAAGGCTGTGAAACATTAAAACCACGAAAACTGGGAAGAGTCATGGAATAAAAGAGATCGTTAGTAGTGATAAGAGTACAACAAGCCGGGGGATATGGCGTAGAGGAGGGTGACACGAGAGGGGAAGATCACAAGGAAGTAATAAGAGGTGTTGACAAGAGGTGTTGATGTTGAGCAATTATTTGACTCCAACCAACCAACCAACCAACCAACCTCAATGAAGACTAACAGCTGTGATTGAGTGAGGGGTCAGGATGAGATAAGGGGGTAACGACGGGTAGAGGGAGGCTGGCGAGGAGAGTGGAGTTGGAGGAGAGGAAAGTCTAAATTGAAGGCTTGTGTCAGGAGGGACTTGAGAAGCTTGGGGTATGTTGGAAACAGGAGGACAACGGCTCTGAATATAAACGGACGGAGGATTGTAAAACAGGCAGTTGAGTGCTCTATACGGAGACGATGGGGAGATAATGAATTAGTTTGTGCTGCCGTAGTCCAAATTAGATTAGTTACCATAAGTAAAGGTTGAATCCAGTCAAGTTAGGTGCCCATTTACAGCTGGGTGCTGGGAGTATCTCGGAATTGAAAGAGTGACCATGAGGTAAGGAAGCGAGTTTTGTATCCACTTGACCGCCGCACTTCGTACCACCAAACATGTGGCGCGACAGAGACACATTGGACCGGGTGACACTTCTGTACTCGACTCCAGTGGGTGGTGGAGGCCAGACGAGTGAACGACATCTCTCTACTAGCCGGAGCTACTGACGAAGACGCCCACATAGCTCGCGAAGCCCTGAGAGAGGAAGAAATGCAGTTACCAACCTCATATTTTTACTCTCCACCCTTTCCACCCACAGTCTGTAGGAACTCACCAGTCAGCCACCCCAGCCGGCGCCCTTCCCCACCAGGTACAACAAGACGCCTCCCCCGCCCGCAGGACCCGACAGTAGTCCAACTTTTCCTCAATAATGAACTAACACATTAAATCCTGTACATTAATGACAAGAATAGAGAATAAAACGACAATAGTATGACTGAAACCTGAAATAAAACAAGACAGGCGTGAGTTAAACCTAATTAAAAAACTACAGGTGACTTAAAACTGAAAATGGGACTATAAATATGACTTAAAACTGGACGTAACCTTAGGACGCGACATAGAACTTACAGATAAAGGTATCCAGCGCACGTAGTTTACCTTAGTCTGTGTGCAAATGCTGATATGTACTACTTTCCAGTCCTGACAAATGGACGAGTTTTTGCCAGACCAAGTCGTACCACGCTGAGACTGTGATAGATAAAGGTAAGCCAGTGTAAACTTGATAGATAGACTCATCACCAGGATAGACTCGGGAGTATAACCACCATCACCAGGATAGACTCGAGCATATTCATGATTTCACCTGAGTGTAAACATGCTAGACGGAATTATCCCGACATTGCAAAATTAAAATTGGTCGAAAAACAAAAACAATAAATAAAGAAAAACTTGAAGAATTGATGAAACAAAATCGGGTGAAAATAAAATATAAATCACAAGAAGAAGAAGAAGAAGAAGAAGAAAGGACATAATTAAATAACTCCCTCAAGACTCAAAATACCAAAGTCAACCACATAACCAAGAATCCAACTTCCATTATCACACCGACAGAGAGACAAGGTAAATAGTCCACAATGACGATAGTGAAGATAATGTTATGCCTTTACTGTGGCTGAAGTCAATACTCTTTTCTCTGATGTCCTCAAAGAGATTAATGTCTAATGGTGATGGAGATGGCTCCTCATGACTGTAGGAAAAAAAGTAGGTGAGTTGATAAGGAATCGATGCCGTAGAAGTGAAGATGTATTGAATGAAAAGGAAGCCTGCCTCTCTCTCTCTCTCCTCTCTCTCTCTCTCTCTCTCTCTCTCTCTCTCTCTCTCTCTCTCTCTCTCAAGATGGTGTTGAATAGTGAACCTCAGTGAGCTCAGTCGAACGAAACTGGAGTCGACTTATTCTGAGACACGACAGACCTCCTCCATATTCGACTCCTCACCCTCCCTCCTCCCACCTCTCCTTTCTCCCACTCCCTTCCTCCCACTCCCCCCCCCCCACCTTCCTCCCCTCCCGTGAAACATAGGGTCTCGTTTCGTCTCAGTTTGTATAAATGATATTCGCTATGATCATTATCCCATATTGATAAGAACATCACCAGTGCCATTAGAGGACTCAAGAGAGATGAAAATTTCCTGGGCGAATTTTATTTGAGTGGTAACGAGAGATAACGGAGCACGATTCACGAGGAGTATACGTCGCATTCCAATTTTGGACTCGTCTAAAAAAAACGTCTCTAAAACAAACCTAATTTATGCTGAACACTTACGACCGATTTATTTCCTCTCTGTCATTAAAGAAAAAGTATATTTATAGTAAGTTAAGATATATATGTAGAGTGAATTATTATGGAATCTACAATAACTGTGGCTTCATGATATATATCCACACGAATACAATATCTGAAATATGATGTGTCTTAGCGGGAATATACAATGATACGTTCTTATGTTTTAACAGATTATTGAAGCTAGAAATTATAATGTTGAACTTTGGTGGACGTTGTTAAGCTTTGATACTTTACATGTATTGAGGCCAAAGATGTATTCAGTATTAGCTCCCGGTTAATGATGTGAATTACCAAGAGAGGAAGAGTGTTGATGCTGTAGAGATGAGGCGCCTGGTGACCGCACACCTCACAGGCTGACTCAAACACAACAGCCTCAACAGTAATTAAATTAGGCCTAAATGGTTTTGTGACTTCCTTTAATTCATTTAATTTTTTGGATGTAACTCCGCCCTGAGCCGTGATGAAGCCGTACTTGTGTGAAACACCAAACCCTATAAGCCTGATCACTGGAGGTCTCGAAATGAACCAATAACTCGCGATTCAGTGATTATTTCGACACGATTGAATCGTTAACTTGCGACTCTTAATGAATCTCGAACTCGGGAATCTAACTCCTTTTCAGAATTAATCTTAAAAGTAATTAACAATCCCCCGACTCTCAATGAAAGCCGGAATTAATGAAACATCGGGGCCTATTAGGGTGACTCATAATGGTTCCCGGAACGACTGAACCAGTAACGCTTGATTCATAATGAAGCCGAAAGGGAGGTGGAGCAACGGAGCCGAGGCTGGGGAACACGAGCGCGGCCGTAATCCCTCGTAAAGAGCAATTGGGCCGACACCCCATATGCCTGAGAGTGGAAGTTATGCCGTTTATCACGCGGTGCCACTACGGATGCCACCCCACCGTGCTTATACTTGCTAAAACGATTTATGGCTGTGATATTAATACCTAAAAGATCTCTTAAGCAGCTTTTATTGGACTGCAGTTGTGTAGAGGAGTTGATATTAATAATAAGAACAGTGGAGGGCGGGAGGAGGAAGAGGCCAAGACCAAGAGTGAGCTCAGGTTATTACTCAGCAGGGTCAGGATATTAGTGTATATTGAAGTCTTGTTGTCACCTTCAGCAGTTACACCACGATAGGAGTATAGCGAAGTATGAAGATAATATGTTACGTCACCTTACTGAGAAATAAACACATTATGAAGAAACATGAAGTCGGGAGTGTATTAGGACACACTGTAAGAGAAATGTTAATGTATGTTGTGTTATTATTATTATTATTATTATTATTATTATTATATTATTACTTCTATTACTTAGATAAACAAACAGAGGACACACAAACACTCACACGTAAGTTTATGTCGTTTATGCTTGTTTGTGTGTGATATACTCCTCGGTAAATATTCCTCGATGGCGGTGAAGATAGTGCTACGCCTCAAGTCTATAATGTCTAATGTCTCTCAAAATAAAGTGAAGGTTATGGGTGGTGTCTATATATTTTATCCTGCAATTAATTTCAGCCGAGTCAACAAATTTTCGTTAAAAGGAACGGTGTCGATAGCGTTTAATCTAAGGGAGAAGCGCCAGGTGCGAGGTTCTCTGTGGGATCAATGAACTTGGCTCCTTAAGAGAAACACCTGAGACGTCATAGGAGATTTTTTTTTTTTTTACACTTAAGGAATTAAAGATAGAGGTCTAGACTCTACTGCTACTTTTTCATATGACTCTTATTTGTTTGAAGGGTGTTGTTGTGTGTGTGTGTGTGTGTGTGTGTGTGTGTGTGTGTGTGTGTGTGTGTGTGTGTGTGTGTGTGTTGGTTATGATAACAAACATTCATTATTCATACTCAGCTATGCCTCAGATAACACAGTTGACATTATTTTTACATCACACGCTTCATGCCGTTATTCACTTATCTAAATATAAATGCAAATTTTCGTAATTAAAAGAATTATTTTGAATAATTTATAAGTTGGGTCATTTTGCCAAGTGGATAATAAATACCCATCAGCTTGACGCACTGAACCATATAAACTTATTATGAAAAATGTTTATATGAACAGATCTCAGTGTACTGTGTTGTGTTAATGTTGTTATATGAGGTTATATGTTGTAATACCCTGTTAATACATGTACACTTATAATGTCATATATTACTGTCGTTTATCACTTAGTTCCTATTATTTTGTAGCAGCATAATCGTAAATAATATTATAACATCTTTTACTCATAGTTAATGATTTAAATAAAACAGTGATGCGATAATTTTTTGTCACGTATTCACTGACCTGTCTTAAGGTATTGCATTTATGACAATAATAATAATAATAATAATAATAATAATAATAATAATAATAATAATAATAATAATAATAATAATAATAATAATAATAATAATAATAATAATAATAATAATAATGAGATGATGATGATGATGATAAAATTTGTGAATATAAAATTTTGTTCCGTAAGTATCTCTATAGATTTTGGTAATGGCGTTTCAATAATTCTGTCATCACCTTCACTCACTTATATCACGTTTTCTCTTATTTATCATTTTCTCAGAGTCGCACCATGATTTAGAAAGGAGGGAGGAGGGGTAGTGGAAGGCGAGAGAGAGGGAGAGGTGGTAAGGGAAGGAGAAAAGAGGAGGATGAAGGAAGGAGATAGAGATGAAGGGGATGGTGAGAGGAGAGAAAAAGTGAGAGGTCAGGGAGAAAGAGAGAGAGAGATGGCGGATGGGAGGTCAGAGAAAGAGAGGTGGGAAGAAGAGAGCAAAGAGAGAGAGAGAGAGAGAGAATATTTTAAGCGTGTCCCCAGGTCCAGTAGCGTATTTTGGTCTGAGGCGACCCCAGACTCCCCTACGTGAGAGCCATGGCAAAGGCCAAAGTTTGTATACTTTGTACAGGGACATACGAGAACAAATGTCCCAGGAGAGAAGGAGAAATTCAGTGAAAGTGAGACAGATGGCGGGATTGACAAAATAAATTGGCAACGTAAGATAAAATAGAAACAGAGAGAGAGGAAGGAATACTGAGACACGAGAGGAGAATGGCGTGTCTAGGAGAGTGATAAGGAGAGGAAGAGACTAAGATAGTTTTATTGTGTTTTAATTTGAGTGATGGTGAAACTACAAAACGAAAATATATGTATTGCAGTTATGAAAGATGAATGGATATCTATTTTTTATTTTGAATGGTGATGAATGTACGGGTTAAAATGTATTAGACTATCTATTGCATCTATGACTGAGAGACAACACAACGCAGATGAGGTAAAATGATCCACTTGTTTGATCCACTTGTTTTATTGACGGATCATATACACACTGACGAGGATAATGTTTCAGTAAATGACTATATGACCTTATAGTAATCTTATATATATATAGACATGTAACTTATATATAAATCCATAACAATTACTCATCCGGGCGTTACTAACTTGTTGTTGTGAAGGATTTTCCGGCCAGTAACCTGTGAAAGATTATTAAACCAGACTCCCATTATGGTTTTATATTTTGGTTTTCAGAGATGCCATTAGTCTAGTTTTTATACAAGATATTTTTGTATTGACGATCAAATGTGTTTAAGTGATTGTTTTTTATTATTAAACTCTGTTCGATAAAGATATAAAATAAGCTGAGTTGGTGTTGTTATTGTGTATCGTTCACCTGTATAAACTGTGTTCCTCAGGTGTGGCGGTTGATCATTAACAGGTATATATTTAAACAAGTATAGTGGAACGTTCACTATACTCTGCCTCACCTGCCACACCTGAAGGCGGAGTAGGAGGTGAAGGTGGTGTACGTGGCAGCTCCTTAAAGACATTTGCTCTCACTCTCTAGGCTGCCGAGCTGTATAAATGTTCCTAATTCTTACCAGTCTGTTGCTTATCCTGTGTGTTTATGGCCCAGTGCCCCGAGGTGAAGAACTCTCTATACCTCAACCCAACTCCCTCAAACACACTTGAAAAATCAATAAACATGTTTGTGGTTTCGAGCAAAAACTCGGAGACGGAGATTTAAACACCTGAGACCGAGGTATGAAATCCTGGTCTCGATACCTACATCATTACCTTTCCCTCCTCCGCCCTCTCCCATACTCCTCCCCCACACTTCTCCCATCCCTCCCACACTTCTCCTACCCCTCCCAACTCTCTTCCCACACCTCCTCACCCCTTCTCCACCGTTCACCCACATACGGTACACTACAGGCCCAGGGTATAAACGCCCACCATCGCAGCCTCCACGTAGGAAAAAACAACGGATCTGCAGCGAAGATAAGAAACGTTTCCTTCGTGCACGACCGTATGTTCTACACGCGACACGAGGGCCTCTGACACCCGAAACATTACGAGGTTTCATTGCCTTAGACACAGATGAGCAACGACGTAAAGCCTTAAGAAGATGCGGCAGCTGCTGAGTTTAGCAGCAGTCGTCTCCACTCTATTTCACAGGAACAATTTTACCTACTGTTTACACTTACACTGTAGTTCGGGTCCTTCATGTGCACATCACAATTTAGTTACTGTATATATTTATGCCCTGAAATTAGGTTCCTTCACAAACTACTACAAAGATTTTCAGTCAGTAAAATTTGTATGATGAAATTTAAGTTTTGCATCCACGTAGTATATGAACTAAATGCCTGAGTCAGATTCTCGGTACAGTACACTGGTGACTATGAAATTTAAAGAACCTTCAGATATAGTTAACATGAAAGTCAATGAAGAAATAAATAATTGAGTTGAAGACCGCTGTAAGCCGGAACAAAGGTGAAGGAACAAGGCGCGTCACCCGGGAAGTGTTGCACTGTAAACACCGCGGCGCCCCTCACAGTGGAAGACAATCAACCTTCGCTGTAATAAAACAAGGAGCAAACTTTGTCGTAAATTCAGAGGTGTGCCGTAAAAACAATGCCATTACGAGCAATCTACACTGCCTGGCGTTCCCCTCTAACCCACAGTTAGAGACGTTTGTTTATCTTATTCCTGCAGTGGCACTTTTTTATGAGATGGGACAGGGTACAGATTTCAGAGCCCTCACGATGAATATTCCTTGTACCTGAAGATGAAATATTATGCCTAACTGGTTGACTTCAGCTAAACCACGAAGTTATGAAAATACAGATATTCCACCATAATAGATACGTTCACTTAATACCATTTAGGCAAAATTAATAACTACAGGATTAACCAGTCAGCTATATTTATTGTCTGGACCTTAGTGCGTCTGGCTCCTGTAGACCTTCACCCAGGGCCCCTCGGAACAATGTCACACGAGGGTCATCTAACACGGAGTCATGCAGAGCTGCTCCAAAACATCATGCAAACGCAATACAAGAGACTTTAATGCGATTTGTAGTGCAGTGAAGTTCCACGCAGTCCTAAGATGTCCCATGCAACTGGAAATGTTTTCATGCAGTGTTGAAATTCTCATACAGCCTGTGGTCTAAGAATGTTCCATGCACTCTGATAACTCCTGCAATCTAAGAATGTTTCGTGCTGTGTAAATTGTTCCAGACAGCCTGAGGATGTTCCATGCAATCTGGGAACGTCTCATGCAATTTGGGAATATTTCATGCACTCAAAGGATTCATGAACTGTCGCACCTATTTTGCCGACCTTGTTTACACAGTAAGCAGAGACTTTCCCTAAGTCGTAAACTCGAGGTCCTGCAGTGTTGCCCTCAAGGATTCCTAGGTCAGGTCACCTTAGGTCACGCTACCACAAGTCAGAGTTGACCTTGGGGTTGTCATACCGAGTCAGATCACGCTGCTTTTGTAATGTTTTTCCAGTTGTTCAACCAGCAGTATGTGCTATATATAGAGTATATACCTAGCTCTTAGTTGTATATCGTATGTGTGTGTGTGTGTGTGAGACTTATTTTTACTTTATTACTGTTGGTTCCCTCCTTGACCTTTCAGTGACCTTGACACTTGGCTGAGTGACCTTGGGGGCTGGTAACAACAACAACAACGGAAATCGCCCTAACAGTAAGAGCCGAGGCAGCTGGTGATCCTAGCTGCCGAGCGAGGCTCGTGCTGACTGTACCCAACCTATTGCAAGATGATGTCACCATAAGTGACGCTGTAATAACCTTCTAAAGGACCCATCTTATCGGCATGTTATGATTGACACACGCATGAACTCTTTTATATCTATAATATGTATGTAACCATGCCTAAGAAAATAAAATTGAATAAACAAAAATTAAAACATACAAAATGAAACACATCACAAACTTTTCATTACATACAACACTCACATTTATCAAGTTAAACTGACACCCACCAACGCATATTCAAACAAAAGACACGGGCTACAAAAATCACAGAGAAACTAGTCACCTGACAAGCCATTTCATCTGGTCTGTCAGTAACTCATCACATCACTCATGCATACCATAATTCATCCTAAATAAAACAACAAGAAGAAAAGAAGTAACAAAATACCAAGAACAAGAAGAACACAAGAATAACAAGAAAAGAAGAAACAAGAACATCAGATTAGTTGTAGCAAGAAAGAAGACCAAGATTAGAAGAAGAAAAGACATCAGCTCCGGCCGAAATAGCCCAAAGGCGAAGTGGCCAGTAATCCAACAACTTTGACTTTGACCATATAAAGTGAAAGATGACATCCACAACAGCCATTACTGACCTTACTGATGAGACCAAATTAGTGTGGGAGGGCTCAAATTGGCCTAAACAGGGACGTCTAATGGGGTGAAGTCACAGCAGGTGGTGGTCGCCCTCTGTGTGATCCATGGTCAATCATCTGCTGTTAAGTGGAGGGCCGGGGGTGGAGTCTGTATGTCACTAATGAATCGCTGACCAATCATATGACGCGATGACCGTGCAAGTGGCTGTAGGAGAGAGGGAGAGAGACGGAAGAATAGAAAGATATTGAGACGGATAAATGAGAGAGAGAGAGTCGGTAGAAGAGAGTGAGTGAGATTGAAGGTGTCTGGAGAAGGCCACCATTAGTCTGTATGGTGGACGGCCACGATGGTGTATTCTTGTACCGTGACGGGAATTACCCACACGCAAACCCACACGTCCACCCATACCCACACGTCCACCCACACCCACACGTCCACCCACACGTCCACCCACACAAGTATATAATGGATTTACACTGTTGAAGTATATGGTGCTGGGAGATAATTATTTAATCGTATTTTCTTTTATAATATTGACAATAATTAATAGATAACGATACATTGAAGACACACAGGAGTTATGGGGTGGAAATGTATATAAGAAATAAGTGGGTATACAGGCAACACATAGGGGAGGGAGTGTTTAACAGTGGTGGTGTTGTAGTCATCAGTACGAGGTCTTTTAGGTCTGATATGGCTGTGGTATTGAACAGGAGTGTCTGTCTGTCTGTCTGTCTGTGCACTACCCTCGACAGCAGCTGAAGAAAACTAATCATTTTTCTCATAAAACGAACCTCCAGGTCTGTCAGTTGGCCAACAAATTATTATTTTTCGTGCTGGACAAAGACTGAAGGACAACGTACAACATTGAAGTACTGTATGTTTGTCCACGCCTCGCGACATCCACTTTCTGAGGTTAGGTTAGGTTAGGTTAGGTATTTCTTCAACAAAAACTTCAACTCCTCAATAATTTTAAGCATTAAACATTCACTTATCATAATACATCATCACATTGATTCTTTAACAAAATATTATTAACAACTTTCAAAACTTATCTTTACCTTAATTAGAGTTTAACCTTCACCTGTCCTGTATTAGTCCAGGTGATTATGGTTATGTATGGGGAGAACTGCTTACTTTATATCTGTGACGCCGAGACGTTACCCTGAGCCGAGTTGAATGAAACCCTTAAGTGAGGACAGTCGACGGAAAAGAGATTACGATTTCATATATTGTATTTTTATAAGTTCTATTTTCTTTATTTTTTTATTTTTTTTTTTTTGCTTACCTCGTTCATTTCGTTGTGGGTGTTTCTAATTGTTTCTTTTGTTAATGTGTGTGGTAGCGACGATGATGATGATAATAATAATAATAATAATAATATATAATAATAATAATAATAATAATAATAGTAATAACAACAACAATAACAATAACAACAAAAACAATAATAATAATGCGGTAATAATCGAAGAAAAAAGGTAAATAATCTCCAACACAACAACACACACACGACATATATTAAAGGACTGCCCCACACAGTTGTCGCTACCAGCCTCCTCTGTCAACCATTCAGAGGCGGCAGCAAGAAAACATATTTGTGGCAGACGCTGGTGACAAATGAAGAGGGTGCAGGTATCGTCATTACCTCCACTCGACGTCAAGACTCGCTCGTCCTGACCCCCACAAGTACACTCCTCACCTGATGTAATTCATGACAATAAAAATAATATCTGGCACCTCAATGACCAATGGTGCCACGTGTCATAATATGCTGAAATTATTGCTGTATATTGCAGTAGTGTATATTGTAGTAGTGTATATCCTGTATGCATGATTTTATGTATTCGTAGTTTTTGTGGAATATTTTCTTATTTATTGGTGTTTGTGTAAGATTTCCTTATTTATTAATTTAATGTAATTTAGATGCATTATGGAAAAATTTACAGTTTCTAGGTTGTAATGCAAAAAATTTATATCAATTTCGTCACTACCACTTAACACAAACTCCATCATTGTGTTACGGTGAAAAGATTTAGTTATGGGTTTTTGTCTGGGTCACAAAATCAACAAGTTTTCTCAAGAGTTTAATGTTGAGGGTGTGAGTTGAGGTCTTGCGGTTAGGTTAGGTTAGATTAGGTCAAGTTAGATTAGGTCTATATATCTTTCTATATATCAGGTTTCCAGGTATCTTAAAACTCTCATTTAACTCAGTAAGTGTATGTCTGTCTCAAACCTAACCTCAACACCTCACTACAACATGGCGTCACCCCCATAAAGGCTCGACCAAGTTTGTGGATACTGCTGTGTTTGTCAGGCGTGAACCTCCGTATTCTCAGACTCTAACTTGATGTGTAAAAACTTAGTGAAGAGGAGCCAAGTTTACCTCGTATGACCTACCCTTCTAGATGTTAACCTTCAGGTGGTCTTAACATTAATATTTTCTAAAGGTAATTGATTCAATAAATAGAAACATAACATACACCTGTACGATGTTTTTAACTTAACATAAAGTATAACAAAAATATATTAATGTTTTTGTGTTTCTTAAGATTTATATGTGTGTTTACCATAATGTTCAAGTGAATATGTACGAAACGTGTGTAATAAATGCATGAAGTTTTAACAGGGAGGTAGGAAAAGTAGGGAGGAGAGAACCAGGGAGGAGAGAGCCAAGGAAGGAGTTAGGGAGAACCAGAGTGAAGGAAGGAGGGAGGGAGACAGGAAATGAGGGAGAAAGGAGAGAACGATGATTAAGGGAGAAACTTACACGAGACAATAAAGTTACAAAGTGAGCGAATTGAGGGAGTGTGAGCAGGAAGAGGAATGAGAGAGGCTGATCGTCTGTAAGAGTTAGAAGTACCGGGAGGAAGAAGAGAAAAACCGGGAGAGTGAGGTAGAGAGAGAGAGAGAGAGAGGGGGGAAGTAATTGTGAAGGATGTGATAAAGGTGATTTATGAAAACACTGTGAAATTAAAACTTAAGATTACACGTGATTGCAGGAAGCTAAGACAACGAGGAAAGTTCTAACGAGAGATATTAATGCCTACGTAAAACATGAGGAGAAATGAGGGAGAAAGGAGGACGTAAAGGGAGAGGGAAGACTTAAGGGAGAACACATCACCTCCTCTACCCTCTCTCATCACCCCCAAACAATTGTCTATTCATCTCTCGAATGGATGAAACAATAACAAACACGTTCTCCTTCCTCCTCCCTCATGAGCAGCTGTTTGTGTTGAAGTAGAAGGAGTTTTTATGGTTATAGTTCGTCTAAGTTGATTGTATGGTGGGCCTCAGGTGTACTAAGGAACCCATAACCTTCACCTTTTGTTAACACACCTCCTTGGTATTACCTTCAAGTACCTGAGGTATCTTGGTCATATTTTGAGGTACCTGGAGGTATTTTAGAAGAGTTTAAGAGTACCAAGAATATTCTAACTATACTTCCCTTCATAGTTACCTAACTAATCCGGGTTAATCTTACGGTACTTGAGTGTTTGGACTATCACGTTTAACAGTCAATTGATTAACCACCTTAGCAATACCTGGACTAATCTTAAGAGTACTTGATGCTGTGGTGATGACAGGTTACACTCTGGAGCTGCTTCAGGTTCTGAATTGATAGATACATAGACGATTGATAATAAGAGAACAATACCAAGAGAATGGGCAAAAAAAATCATGAGACATTTATAAGTTCATAGGACATTTTTGAGAGGATGAGAGAGGGGCTCTTTACGTGTCTAGACTGAAAATAGCAATACACATTAGATAGGTATACAATTTAGGGATACAATTTAGGGATACAATTTATATGGTTGAATGAAATGGGAGGAATTTGGTAGACATGTTCTTAGGGAGTGAGGAGGGGTGATGTTACCGGGATCAGGGGAGGTTTTTAAGGTTCATAATGTAACCAGGGAATTGTTTTTATCGTAGCTTGTGGTAGTTTTTATGATCACTGTGTATGGGAGGAAGATGTGAACGCGGTGTAGTTGAGACTAACGGACGGGAAAGAGGTGGCTACATAGGGAAAGATCAGTACTTTGATCATTCATAACCTCTCCCAGGGCAACACGGGTGTCTGAGACTTAGACACACACACACACACACACACACAGTACCGTCTGTATAGTGTTACACCCGAAGGTATAGTACGCTGTTATTGTGTTTCATCCGTAGTGCTCACCTCACCTGTAGTTTAATTAGCTGGTCCAGGTGATGTAGCGTTATGTGACAGAACCTTAATATTTCTCCTCTCCTCTGACATTAATTTAGCACAATACCTGGGAGAATACGGATTAATTGGTGAGATAAAGGTATGGGGTTTATACATACCTGAGAGCTTAAGAACGTTGAGGTTACCTGGGAGAACTTGATGGTTACCTGGAGAACTTGATGGTTACCTGGGAGAACTTGATGGTTACCTGGGAGAACTTGATGGTTACCTGGGAGAACTTGATGGTTACCTGGGAGAACTGTGGTTACCTGGGAGAACGACGGTTACCTGGGAGAACTTGACGGTTACCTGGGAGGAGATGGTTACCTGGGAGAACTTGATGGTTACCTGGGAATAGCATTTAAAATACCTGAGAGGACATTTTATAGACAGAAACCATCAGAAGAAAATGGAGAGAGAGAGAGAGAGAGAGAGAGAGAGAGAGAGAGAGAGAGAGAGAGAGAGAGAGAGAGAGAGATGGTAGTGAAAAATATTTGAGGACAGGACTGAAAAACACATTTAAAACTGACTTGGGAGGAAAAAATGGTACTATTTTAAGGAAAAATAAGTAAATTAAGACCAGAGAAATATTATATTTTTTAAGAGGAAGAAAGTTGAATAGAGAAAACATCTAGACAATGAACTGGGATAAGAATGCTTGAGGAAATAATAACATTCTTCTTTCATTATAGTGAGTAAGAATGATGTTTTCCAAGGAGTCATTCAGCCAGAGACATTCTAGTTGGAAATCTAATCAGCATCGCATTCATTCCTGGGTTATGAGTCCAGACGTTCCTCCTGGTGTGTGTGTGTGTGTGTGTGTGTGTGTGTGTGTGTGTGTGTGTGTGTGTGTGTGTGTGTGTGTGATTTCATCTTTTACTTCTTGATTTTCTCTTTTTCTTCTTCTTTGTACACCTATGTCACATTACCTCATTCCCCCCTCCCCACACACACACGAAACTCAACATGCCCGTGTGCCTTTAACCCCAGTGTGAGACCAGAGTTAGTGGCGCCTCTTGAACCTTCTTAATGGCCCGTTCCGCTAATTAAACACCTTATCGCCATACCTGCACGCGCGCGCCAGTAACACCCTCAATTTTATTATCATCGTCGGTACTACTACTACTACTACTACTACTACTACTTCCTTAACAAGTGTAAATATAAGTAGTGAAGGTAACGCGGAACTGACGAAGACACAGAGAGCTTGATGAGTTAAGTTGAAGGATTTGTGGTGTGACGATATGATGATAATGTGTAAATGTTTAGCTACAAGGTTAATATTTAGTCAGTGTAAATGTTTAGTCACGTATTTAGAATTCTAGTAACATAGGAAGTTTAGACTCGGTACAGAAAAGTTGAGGAACATATATAAGTTTCATTAACCTGTATGAAAGTATAGTCACGCAGTGTGTATTCGTGTATTTCATAAGACTTCTTTTGTATACTCGATATAATACTAGATTGTTACAGGAGGTGGTGAGTTTACGGTGCCTCGTCTTTATTTGTGGTCAAGAATGAAAGGTGATCATTTGAGAAAGTGTTGCTGTATTAAGTTAAATGTCGCTACTGATGTCGTGTACTTAACATGAAAAATTCAGAGTCGAAGGTCGTGGACAGAGTTAAGTAGGTTATCGGAAACCTGTTTCTCTCCTGGAGAAAGTGGGTATCACACCAGGTGTTGCTTCTGTTATTGTCGTAAACTTAACATATAAGAGAAATGCGAGTCAGGGATCAGCTGCAGACACAGTCGGTTATCAAAAACAACACATTTATCTCGTACAGTTCCTGTTGTGTCACTGTGTCAGAGTTGCTTGTTAGTTTCTTGTGTGTTGTAAATATCTGAGTCTAATAAGATCATTACATGTCGACTGGATAAACAACACACTGTTCTCCCAGTGGAGGGGACTAGTAATACACTGTACAGCAGAGTGAAGTGGATCTCGGGGCAGTGTTGGTACACCACACTCAGTACTAAGCCTTCGACACTCAAGGATGGTGTGACTGTACTGCCTAACTTCCCCAACTGCATAATTAGTATCCATTCACAGATGGGTAGACTGGGAATGCCCCGGGCGCGAACCAGGAACTGTAGGACAAAAGGTGAGTAGCTGTAGACTCAGCCACCGAACCTCATACATTAAAGTGGCCGCTTGTTATTGTCCGTATATTGCTATAGACAAAATCAATTTAGGCATCAGAAAATAAAGTACCTTCTCGTGAAGGGGGAGGTGTACGTCACACGCGTAGGTCCTCTTATTAAATTTGTATATAAAACAAATGTGAGTTAGGGTCATTGGCAGAGTCATTCTAGTAATGGAAACAACACATTTCTCTCCTGAGGGCGGGCGACCCTTATAGTGTGTGGTAGAGGACACCGGCCAGACATGTTGGGGCCGAGGACAAGTACACGGCGGGTGGTGAGGTGATGGTGGGTAGTGGGATGGTGGTTAGTGGTGATGGTGGGTAGTGGTGATGGTGGGTAGTGGTGAGGTGACGGTGGGTAGTGGTGAGGTGACGGTGGGTAGTGGTGAGGTGACGGTGGGTAGTGGTGAGGTGATGGTGGGTAGTGGTGAGGGGTGGTGGGTAGTGGTGAGGTGACGGTGGTGGGTAGTGGTGAGGTGATGTGGTGGGTAGTGGTGAGGTGATGGTGGGTAGTGGTGAGGTGATGGTGGGTAGTGGTGAGGTGATGGTGGGTAGTGGTGAGGTGACGGTGGGTAGTGGTGAAGTGACGGTGGGTAGTGGTGAGGTGACGGTGGGTAGTAGTGAGATGATGGTGGGTAGTGGTGAGGTGACGGTGGGTAGAAGTGAGGTGACGGTGGGTAGTGGTGACAGGTGAGGCAAGGACGCTTGCACACACACACACACACACACACACACACAAATGAAGCACCCCTGCAGTGCCATTTAAACAAACCAATCTAAATGTCAGATACAATCGATTCGACCCAATCAAACTTTCGAGGCCCGATGTTATTGACTTGCCAGGAAATTGAAGCCCAGAGATTAAACAAAGGCCACGACACCGCCAGTACCAAACCCATTTGTTACGACTCAAAGGCAATATGATTTGCTACACCTCCCAAATTGTCTTCATGTACAACGTTTATTTTTTTATATCAGACAATAATTTACTCTCATTAAATGTTCCGTCAGTCTTCAAATTCAACATATATTTACAGTAATTGCTATAACTGGTCACTGATGACACATATAC